>NC_142384.1:4333059-4448059 GCF_059441005.1 Hippichthys cyanospilos | reverse complement strand
AACCAAAAATGGAATTCTTACTAAATTTGTTGAGAATGCAGTTAAGATAATAATAACGATGAACTGTATTTGAAACTTCCACTAGCCCCCAAAATTAAAGAAACACACTTTTAAAATTATGAATGATATCTACCCATCTAAATAATTATTATGTTTACCTTTTAGTTTTGAAGACAACATGCGCATGTTCTGTAAAAATTATATTGAAACCACGGATCATGTGGTATTTTCATGTCCAATAATACTATTTTGGAAGTACCTCCATCTCTGGATCCCTCCTAAATTTGAATCACTTCCAGCCCATTTTTCAATCGATCACATAATATTTGGTGTCATACCTCTGAATAAGAACATTGACATTCCTGTAAAAAAATCTTGTGTATGGCCAAATTTCTCATCCACAAGCAAAGGTTTCACAAACATATTCCTGTCCTGAAATGTTTTTATGATAGAATTTTGTAATTATATTACAAGGTTGAAGTTTATTGAAAGACCAAGTGTGCAAGTAATTGACAATATCGTTAAGGAAATCCCGCATGTAACATAAATATATTGTCTCATTGTTAGGTCTTTTTTTCTGTTTCTTTACATTTATGTTGTATTGTTTCCTTATTTATTCGTTGGTTGCTTATCTGTTTTGAAAATGTAAATAAATATTTTTCTTCCATTTGTAAATTTATGTGTACTGTTCCCTTGGCAATTACGCTGTATTGAAATAAGGACTTTTAGACTATTGCCATTTTGTATATTATTCTGTTTGTTAAATAAAGGTAAAAAAAAAGAAATCAATACATCAACAACTGATTGTTTGCAACGTGAATGTCCAATTTATTCGTAAATTATTTCATGAAACTGGACTGACAGACTGATGACCTGTGACTCCAAATTCCTATATTGTTTCAAAATTATCAATAAAAAATATAAATTGGTAAGGGATTAACCCTCACATAATAACAACAATAAATAAATATAAATAACGTTTTTGTAACAAATTAATCTATTTCGTAATAGGATTCCGTTTCAGCGTCCACGTGTTTAAGCACATCCCCTCTCTGTTCAAGACCAATTCTTTTCCAAATCAACTGCAGCGCTTAGTTCTGACAGCAGAGGTCACTAACTGTTAAAAAAAACGTCCCGAATTTACGACAAAGTTGCCCTAAATGGCCACAAACGATCCAAAAAAAAAACCTTTCATTTGAGCATTAATAAAATACACATACATCATCCTTAAGATTGAAGCTATTGAAACCTGTTTGGCGTTCATTTCGCTTTCAATTCGGCCAGTTTTCTGCTCTACGCATGCGCGGCGCGACTGACGCATAGATCGACTGACATTGCTCGGTATCGCGGTGAAGTCATCCTAATTTGCATATCCAACTCAAACCCAAAAGCAGATCCATGCACGCAAAGGATAAGATTCGTCAATTCAAAGGAGAGATTAACGCAAAAATTAGTATTTGTGTCTCGCGAGAGCCGTACTCATACGAATGGTAAAACACTCGCGTCTCACGAAATGGTCAAACACGGATACGAATGGTGAATCACGGTTACAAATTTGAAAATACGAATGGTGAAACGCATACGTCTATTTGAAAACACGGATACAGATTTAAAAACACGAATACGTCCTCTTGGCAGCGATCTTACTCCATAAGGATGGGGTAGTTATTTTGTCCTAGTTCCAACTCATTTAGCTGGTCTTTTGAGAGATTTTTTTTAAGAAAAGGAAAACATACTATATAATCTATATGTATGTTTCTGACATATAATGTTATTTTTAACGACTTTTTTTTTAATCCTTTAGGGCTATCCGACAGTAACCGGATAAAGAATACATTATTTCCCACAATCCCTCGCGCTCTCTTCCTCTTTCCCTACTGCAGCCATGTCGAAGAGAGGTAAAATTAATTTTTTCAATCCATTTTCATCAGCGATATCCCGTTTCCCATCGGATGATACTTCTTTGTTGTCGTGCACTTAATCAGTCATTATTTATTTAGCTTCATTCTATTTTGTCTTTTGAGTTTTCTTCATACGTTTTTCGGTTAGATTCGGATTGGCTACGTCGGGTCTCATGGTAAACGCCGTGTTTACGCCTGCATTAAAAGCAAAGCGTTTTCAGTGCTGCCCTGTCAAAAAGAGTATATTCCTATGAAATAAATAGAAAAAAAAGTGTAGAAATATTAAGCGAGCCAGCCGATATATGGTGATGTCTGCACCAGACGCTAACATGGGTTTTGCGATTCATGTTGCTAAATGTTGTGTCTTGGGTGTGAGTGAGTGAGTTTAATTTAAAAAATAGTTTTGGCTAAATTTGGGCGAATGGGTCAGTTTCTTAAGTGGTTCGTTTAGTTGGTTTGTGCAATCAAAGGACTTTCAACGAGGGAGCAATTCATATTTTAATTTACGTCGTCGCCTTCATTAGGTAAGCCTATATTAACCACTGAGTGGTATTATTTAATACCTGCAAACATTTTTTCCAGGAGGTGCTCAGTTTCTGATGCTGATAACTTATGTCATTTCATTTTTTTTTTTTAACTCAACCACTCAAAATGTTCGGGTTTGAATGCTCCCCGTTTTTACTCGTTACCTGGCCATTTCAGTCTACAGCACAGGTGTTGAATTCCAGTTTTCGAGGGCCCTTATCTTGGATGTTTTTGAACCCTCTTCCAACACACCTGATTCAAATAAGGATAATTTTTTAGCTACTGTAGACATTGCTAATAAGAATCATTTGAATCAGTTGTGTTGGACTAGAAAAAAACAGAATATATACAGGATATTTGCCCTCAAGGACTTGAGTTAAACACCTACGTGTTAGACTCTAAAGCGAGTGGTGAATTGACTGCCTCCTTAAAATGGATAAAAACAGGTGGATTCTCCCACCAAGTTCATATTTAACATTTGCAATATATATTTTTTTTTTTTTTTTTTTTTACTTGACCGACCATTTAAAGTAAATTGGAATGCAGATTAGATTTTCTTTCCATTTCACACTTGGTGACCGGGTAGGCCTTGGACTTAAGACTCAACTTTTCAGTGTTGAAGAAATTAAAAAAAAATACAACTTCAGTATGTCCCTTTTAAAAATGTCCTTTTTGGGTGGATCTGTACTTAACTCCTGAATGTAGTGAATGCTAGTGTTTTATTTATTTTGTTACAGGACGTGGAGGTTCATCAGGAGCAAAGTTCCGAATCTCATTGGGTCTTCCAGTGGGAGCAGTTATTAACTGTGCTGACAACACTGGTAGGATTGAAGTAATGATTTTCAAAACTTTTGAGAGATTTACTACAATTTACCATCAATATAAAATGTCTCAAAATCAGTTTTATTTTAACTTAAAAGTAAACACACTAGAGTGAACGTGAATTCACTGGCCATAGTACGCTTTGATTTTGTATTTGGCATTAGAAGAGGTGGTTGCTACCAACTTGTGTTGCTCTTCTTGCAACTGTTGTCATCACATCTTAAATGGACAGTGTGTACAATTTTGACCATTTTTCATTAAAAAGTAATAAATGATTGTCAGTTTCAAAAACTTGTAAATGAATGTGTTCTTGACCAGTATGTTTTATTTACAATCAAAGGTCTAGTTATCATTAAATTAGATTTCATGGGGGGGTGGCACTTCCCCGCAGGCAGCCATGTTTGTTATATATACGGACAATGGTTAATGTGGCACCTCCTTCTGTCCAAAATGAAAAACGGGTCTAAATCTTTCACACTATCCCTTTAACATATGGCTGCATGATAATTTTTTTCTTTTCTTTTTGTTTGTTTTGAGGCGCCACACGGGCCTGATGGGTTTTTCTGTTTTTTTATTTTTATTTTTTTTAGAACTACTCTAGGTGGAACATACAAATAATACTGTTTTCTTTAAAACCTGTCGGGCGGGGGGGGTTACTGAGCTATTTTGTAAAAGTTGTGCAACAATTAAGAGGTCGATGATTCTACCAGGCTTTATATGTGTATGAAATTTAATGGGTTTTTGTGCATAAGACCCACTAAATTAGCGGTCTTGTTGAAAAACCTGTTGCCATGGCAACACTGTTCCAAATTTCGTATGTTTTTTACATTATCATGGTCCAAACACTTTGAGAAAATGTGAGATTGGATTAACCCACTTAGAGAAACCTAAAAAAAAAAAATCTTGTATTTTGTATAACCAGTAGATTGCTGTTTCACTAAAATCCAAAATGATATAAGCGTTGTTGAATGTGTGACATTTGGAGAGAGAAAGATGACCATCTTTGTTGAGGTAAAGAAACCTTTGTCACGATGACTCAGATTTTGGAGCAGCTATAAAAGCACATCCCTTTAAAATGATAAAATGTCTTATAAAATCTAAAAAGCCTTTGACATGTCACAAATCACAAAATCTATTTAATAAACGTGCATAAAAAGTCAGGAAGTTTTAAAAAATGTAGACTTTTTTTCTGTCTTCAAAAATAGGTTATCAGCCTCTTTGGCGATTTTTATGTGTAATGGCCCTGAAAGAAGCATATTGGTCGATTTCTACTTTACACCCAACCCACCCCTATAAAGGCCTTGATGTATCGCTGATGTTCTTCTTAAGGTGCCAAGAACCTTTACATCATCTCGGTGAAGGGCATCAAAGGACGTCTTAATCGTCTGCCTGCTGCTGGAGTGGGTGACATGGTGATGGCCACAGTCAAGAAAGGCAAGCCTGAGCTCAGGAAGAAGGGTGAGTACAAATGGAACATCTTTTCAATGTGCCTATTGTTTTTGCAGAAATCATTATTACGTCTGTCAATACCAAATCACCCGGTGGCTTGAACAAAGCTGATTTTGATTTTCATGAAACTTGGCACTTGTTTGACAGTGCAAGTAGAGCTTTGAGCATCTATAAAGGGGCGTTGCAGCCCATGCCTTGTTTGGGTACTGGCACACTGGGATAATTACGCAGAGAATTTTTTTTTATTATTATTTTCTTCATGACTTACCGTTCAAGTCCTTTGTCCTCATTTTCAACCTTCTATTAGGGTCAACTATATTTATTTTTCTTCGCAAAGCTCTTTGAATAAAATTAACTTGAATGTGAAATGTGTCAAGGCTTAAAATAATGACGTATACCTCTAATTCAATATAGTATACGTCCGGGTGTTTGCACAGAACATTGCAAAAATGCATTTTCGTCAAGCGCCGCCGAATTGCTTCTTTGTTGTTGTCAATGGGGCTGTGCGGACTTTATTGGATTATGAAAAGGAAAAGACTGCTTGACTTATTGTTTCCTTTAGCCCTTGGATAAAGTATTTGCAATGTACTCACATTATTTTCACTGTACACCCCCTTTCAACTCATTTTTACATCAAAGTAATTTTTTTACGTAGGACTTGGCTAAATGCAATACCAGAAACGCCATCTAGAATCGCTTAACTACTATCATAAGGCAAAAACTTAGTGAATTTTGGTTTTGTTTATAGCGTGATACTCACAATGTCCCTTCTTTTTAGTGCATCCTGCTGTGGTGATCAGGCAGCGGAAGTCCTATCGGCGAAAAGATGGCGTCTTTCTCTACTTTGAGGACAATGCAGGTGTCATTGTCAATAATAAAGGGGAAATGAAAGGTGGGTGGTTCTTTTAACAATTTTCATTCAGTTTAGGTTTTGAATGCAGACTCTCGGCTTGCACGGCACAGCCTCAAATTTACAAATGTATAAGACTTAATACCTTATTGGCATGCTCGTGATTGGCCAATATTTGCCGTTTGATGCAAGTAATATCATAATTTGCGGAGTGATCAGTGATGAATCAGTTCCTCAAATTATATGCTGTATAAATGTGAGGGGAAACATTTCGTGCTTTATTTGCCACTAGTGTGACAGTTCATTTTAAGGAGTATGATGAATGTTTGTCTGACATGAGACAATATCAAATTGTGACAGTATGATATCCTTGAGAAAAAAATATTGTATCAGGGTTTTGACAATAACAGCTCTCAAATATATTATTTAATAACCGTGCACAGTGCAGTTGCCCATTAAGGCAGGAGGGAAACGAACTTAGCATTTTTAGTAGATGTGGACTTTTTTTTTTTTCTCCCATCCCCCCGTGACTTTTAAAATCACGGTATAGCCTCAATCCGATTATTGGCACATGTCGATTCACAAAATTTTACTGCGGATGTTAAGTAATTTAATCATCGTATAGTCGGGGAGTGCTACATAATGCAAAGTATTGTAAACAGTCACAGACTGAGCAGGACCGTCTGTACTGACATTGCTCGGTCCATGTCCGTAAATCCACTTCAGTTGGTGCTCGGTCCTTGCAGGGTTTTTTTCCTTTACTCCCAAGTCTTCTTGTCCCGAAGCACATGCCAAAAATGCAGAAATGCAAAATAGGGATAGCTCAATTATCGGACAGGATGATTAACAGGGCCAATATTCACCGTATCAGTGCATATGGGCAGCGATAACTGGATTGGCATGTGTTTTTTTTGTGATTTTTAGAAGTCATGGTTATTTAAAAGTCCAAATATGCAAAGTTCTTTTCCTGCGTCGTCTGCCTTAATTGGCAAACGCACTGTGCAGCATGAGCCTCTTCTCGTTGTGTATCATACATGAATCTTCCTCGGTTGCAGCAGCAGTAACATGATTGATTAGCTGCGAAGTGTGAAAAAAGTTCAAATTTTTAACCTTTTGCGATAAGGCGAAATGAGGGGAATTTAGTGTCTCTTTCCATGTTGCGCAAACTACATCGACACCAAGTCAAAACACAGTTGTTTTTTTTCTCCTTCAGAACACAGTTTGAGAGCCCATGGTTTGAGACTTGTGACATCATTTCTTTTTTTGATGCCCCCAGGCTCTGCTATAACCGGCCCAGTAGCCAAGGAGTGTGCGGATCTTTGGCCAAGGATTGCATCAAATGCTGGCAGTATTGCCTGAGCCTACTGTCATCCATTATTCTCAATAAACTGTTTATGCAGACTTCTCTGTAATAATTTTCAATAAGTACCGGTACAAAATATAAGCAATGTAAGAACCGGTAGATAAAAAAATGTTAGGGCTTGGATGATCATTTCTAAACATTGCGCAGGTTTTGAAAGCTGGGCGTGCCAAATGTATCTAAGTTGTTTTTAATAGGTTAGAACATAGGTCAGTAACCCACGGTTGCAGGGATTTAAAAAAAAAACAACAACAAAAAAACAATGTTAGTTGGGCCATGGATCTTAAAAAGAAAAACTGCGGAGGATAAGAGGATTCAACAGTTCTTGGACAGAATCAAATCGCCTTGATTGCCAATACGGAAGGATGGCCTGCATGTTTGCTTTGACAAAAACATTTTACGTGTGTGATGTTAAGAACCTGTTCAGTGATGTCCGAAACAGAAGTCACATTAAACGAGTAAGAACACGATCCTGTCATACGCACATATAAACAACTAATAGGCTGTATTAGTTTTTCTCCATTGGTTTGGCTCATTTCTTTAAAGTGAGATGACATTCTCATAACATGGACAAATCCCCAAACTATCTTGCAGTTTCTCACAACAGAATGGCATTTATCATTGCTTCATCACATTTCCAAATGCTTTGTACGTGTCAAGCCATCCTTTCAAATAGCTACAGTATGTACAAGTATCCTACAGTTAACACAATCAGCCAACATTTAGTACATTTTTCAAATATGTATCTTGCTGATCCATCCCAATTGGTTGGTTTTCAGTGTCATGGTTATTGTCCTCAAAACCTGTCAGCACATTGTCATCGTACAAGTCATATGCAGAATAGTCTGTTCAATTGTCAAAATAGTGTTAGGAAACTGCAATAGAATACAGTACATATTTTGGACCATAACCATGTGTGCGGCCATCTCAGAAAATGGTGTGCCCACCCACAATGCGAGTTTGGGCCCATACAACACAGATAAACTCCAATTTCTTGGATCAGCTGTGTCTTGATCTGGTCCCAAAAAATGAGAGGTCTCGAAGGGCCCCACCTATCCCAGTTTGTAATTATATGGGACAACGTTCATTTCCACCGGGGTCCACGATGTGTTCTTGCCACCATACTCTCCATTAATCAATCCTATCGAGGAGTTTCTCTCTCCTTGGCGATGGAAAGTGTATGAACACTAGAGGGCTCTCATGACTGCAAAGGACGCTGCCTGTGAGGACATAACGGGATCGGTGTAGAGGGTTCAGGGCATGCACGACGCTTCTTCCCGCGCTGTATCTCAAGAGACTACATCAGATGCGATGTGGATGAGAATCTCTGGCCGAACAGAGCCCAGAGAATGGATGACCAGGAAGATGAGGATGGTGACCGGGAGAGAGAGGGTAGTGACCGTGACTAAACAAAACGTCTTCATTAGGGACTCTTTGTATTTACTCATTTATTCCTTGATTTTTCCTCTTTGTGGGTTTTTGGATTTTGTGTACATAGTATATTTGCCTTTTTTACGGTTCCCTACGTCCTATAATGTGTACAATTTACGTTAGTTGAGAATACAAATGAAAATTCCTCGGCAGAATGAGTGCAGTGTGTGTGTGTTGTGTAAATATGCCTATAGCTAGATATATGCCATGACAAAGCATCTATGCATTTTGACTTGCAGTACTTAAACGATACCAAAGGGGCAATGCATTTATGAGTCACTGACTAGTTATATGAGAAGGGAATGTAGTTTTGACTGAAGGGTAAACTTTTGGGAGCTGTACAAACATTGCCGGGTGAGCCCTGTAGTTGTGCAGTATCATCCAAGTTATTTTGACATGAATGAATGAACATGTGCCAAAGCAATTGAGAAGGATCCATGCCATTTTTATGGTACTATTTACATGAAAGGGAGTTCGTTTTGAAGCATGGATGAGTAGTTTGGGGAGACAAATTACATTTTGCCGGTTATCTGAAGTGTCGTGCAGAACTGCAAGTCTGTTTGGCCAAATTGCTTTATAGTTATGGGTGTCATCTCAGTTTCAAGAAATGAGCCAAACCAATGGAGAAAAACTGTGCTAAAAATGAAGGTTTTAGTAAACGTTTGGATGACGTGAGGTTATTGTTTGTTTTGTGGCAACGAGTCCGAGGCAGAGGTGTGGTTCCAATATTTTTTATTGTACTTTCTTAAAATAATTAAAAATAGTGGGAGTACTTAAATAAGGCTGGAACGTCCTTGTCCGGTACACTGGAGAGGCGAGGCACTTCCAATCAAATAAAACCATCACCTAATGAAACACGCACACCACCACACGCACACTGGTGAACGTAACAAAAAATAAAATCACCAACACTGAAATTGGAAGCCCTAATCCAGTGACGCCGGAAGTGTAAATAAATAGTTTCGCGAACCAACAAGAAGGGCTAAAATACTAAAATCAAACCAAAATGGGTGTTAAAAGTCCAGTGAAACAGATCACAGTCCGAACTGGGGAGAGGGCGCTGGCTCCCGCCCGGGAATCCACGGAAGCGGACAGCTGAGACGTGGAGCACCTCCGGCTGGATCAGGTGAATGCCGCTCGGTGAAGGTCCCGTAAAACCAGCTAAACAAAGCAGCAGCGGCTACGACGCTCAATGTCCGGTCAATGGGGAAGACAGGGACACAGCCGCTCATTCGGCTGTGTTGACGATCAAACTGGAATTAAGCAAAGTTTGCTGCGTTGTGCCCCTCAGGGCTTACTTTAACAACAACCTTAAATAATTCGAGAGACGCCAATGGGAGGTACCCCGGAAGTAAGTAGACCTCTACGTAAATGCATCAGTGAAGGGGCAAGGGTATGACTGTGTTTTATAGCGGGGCCTTGATTGTGAATTGGCCACCGCAGTGGGGTGCAGGGTAAAACCCCTGCCACCAGGAGGCAACTCTAGCACCTCATGCCACAATCTAATGGTTAAATTCATATGAGGGTAGATGACACAAGCGGTTTGTCGTTTAGGTCAACAATTGGATCATTCTGAATTGGATCATCAGGGAATGACAACAAAGCGGGAAAAGCGGAAGAAAGAAGAGCCGCTGGGAAAACGTTTAAAAGTTTTAGGTTTCTTGGTTTGAGATACAACATCCCTGGCAATATACAAGGTTTTTAACTTTTTTTGTGAACAATATTTTAGAAAAGGCATGAAATCCATCCTGCCCCCCAGCCTGGACCCGTACCAGTTCGCTTACAGGGCAAAGCGATCCACAGATGATGCAATCTGCTCTGCCCTCCACCTGGTACTCACCCACCTGGACAAGAAAGACTCATATGTGAGAATGCTGTTCATAGACTTCAGCTCAGCGTTCAACACCATAATACCACAACAACTCACCTGCAAACTGGACAAACTGGGCCTCAGCCCCTCACTCTGCAACTGACTGCTGGATTTCCTCAGCCAGAGGCCTCAGGTGGTGCGTGTTGGCAACAACATCTCAGGCAGGATCACCCTGAGCACAGGGGCCCCACAAGGCTGTGTGCTCAGCCCCCTCCTCTTCACCCTACTGACACACGACTGCACAGCAACCCACAGCTCCAACCACCTTGTGAAGTTTGCTGACGACACAACACTGGTGGGCCTCATCTCCAACGGCGACGAGACCCACTACAGCAGGGATGTCCTAAGTCGCTCCTCGAGGGCCGCTGTCCTGCATGTTTTCCAGGTTTCCTTTCCTGACACACCTGATTCAAATGATCAGGAGCATTATCAGGTTGATGAGCTGATTATTTGAATCAGGTGTGTCAGGAAAAGAAACCTGGAAAACCTGTAGGACAGCGGCCCTCGAGGACTGACTTCGATCATTATCAGGTTGATGAGCTGATCATTTGAATGATTGAATTTTGGCACTTTCTGTCCTCTAGAGGCAAGTTGGGTTAGGTTGTTTTGCCCAAGGACACGACACATGACTCGGACAAATCGATATCGAAAAGCCAACCCTTCGGTTACTGGGCGGTCCCCGTATGGCGTTATACTTGTGCCACAATTGCGAGCGCGCAAAAAACATTTTGAGCGCAGAAAATAAAACTGAGCGAGCGAAAACAGATTTTGAGTGCAGAAAAAAAATATTGAAAAGAACTTACGTTTGTGACACAAAACCAGCCAATCAGAGCTTGTAAAAGCACATTGATTGACAGCTTGGTATCCAATGAGATTGTGAACACTGACAGCACCTTTCTTCTTCTTTTTTTTACACTGTGTGTCCCTCGCTTTACGGCAATACTTGTCAGCAAACAAAAAGTTTCAATGTCGCAATCAAGTGGCCGATACCGTGCTAACACAGCTTAACACAGGAATTACGGTTCAATAGCTGTTAAAAAAGGAAGCAAACGCTGCATACCAGTTGTCCCAAGTTCTTGTTTCCGCCTTTCTACAAGCCAGACGAGTGCTCTTGCTTGGCTCCGTTTTGTATTGAAAGCTCAGCTGGCCGTGTTGAAGAGCTCCCGGTGACCGCAAAGAAGCCGCCATGATTCATTCCTGCCCCCTGCTTGAGACGTTGAATGTTCCCGAAGTTGATTGGCTTTCGTGACGCGAAAAGCGAAAAAAGTTCAAAAATTCTAACTTCACGTGAAAGGCGAAATTTCGCTTCTTGTGACCGCACGCAGCCATTCGCGTTGCTCCGTTCGCGTCCATCCCGTCGCCTGATGCGCATTCGTGCCCAGTCGCGCGAACTCCATTGACTACAATACAAAACTCTTCGCTTTTTCGCCTCGTTCGCTTTAGGTGTGCACGCAGCATTATCAGTACGTGCTCAAGTTTTTTTCCTCCGCTCACTATCCGTTTTCGCTCGCTCAGTTTTATTTTCTGGGCTCAAAATGTTTTTTGCACGCTCGCAATTGTGGCACAAATATAACGCCATACCCCCGCTCCACCAACTAAGCCACGGCCGCCCCCAATAAACAAAACATTCATTTTGAAATGCCTTTTTGTTGCTCTTTTGACTGCAGAGCATGCATGAGCAACATGCTCATTTTGGTTGATGGTGATTTTGGAGGCTCTCCCTTAGAGACAGGGTGAGAAGCTCGGTCATCTGGGAGCGACTTGAAGTTGAGCTGCTGCTCCTGTATGTGGAGAGGAGCCAGTTCAGGTGGCTCGGGCATCTGCTATGCCTCCTAGGTTAGGTCCTCTGGGCGTATCCCACCCAGAGGAGGGACTGGAGATGACTAAGGACACCCACGGGGACTCTTGCTGGCCTGGGAATTCCTCGGATTCCCCTGGAGCTAGAGTAGGGGCCGGGGAGAGGGAAATCTGGCCTTCCCTGCAAAAGCCGTGACCCAACCCCAGATAAATGGGGTCTTGTGATTTTCTAGGAATTTTACAAACAATTACACATAATTTACATCTATATTACATATTACACTTGATTTATATATTTACTATAGCTGTTCCCTAATTATTGTGGGAAATCATTAACATGATCGCTGTCTCCACATAAAATGGTAGCCCTTCGTATTACTCAGTACCAAAGAAGTTTGGTACAGGTGAGAAGCTCAATGGCAATTACTTTGGCAGTGATTAAAGGCTGCCAAAAATCACCAGCATCACTGCAGTCAAAATGGCTATGTTGAGCATTTCAATTTAATTTCATTCCTGTTTCAGACAATAATATTTTCCAAAATGGGTCGCAATTAACAGCTAACAGAATGTAAAGTGCAAAACATTTTAGAAACACAATGCCAATCTTTTTTTTAAATAAGTATACAGTGAGTGAAAAAAAGCAGAGGCTGAAGCAGGGAGCAGAGAGACTGCACTAAGTTAAAAGAAAAAACAGATCATTGTATGTCATTTCCTGTTATTTCTCTAAATAAGTCTTTGATTCTCTTTGAGAACGTTTTCCGACCGGACCGTGAAGCGCACACGATTGTGGTTGGTGCATGTGATGGTTGAATGATCTGTGTGTGTGGGTGTGTGCATGTGTGTTTAATACGTCTGTGTGAGGAAGTCTGCGGAAGTTGAATGAACACATTAGTTATTAGCATGTGGTGTGTTGAACTATTCCATACCACACAAAAAAGACAGTACTGTAGATTATGTTCATTTCAACTTGCAAGAAAAAGCCGGACTGGCTGCCGTCACACACAATTCTGCCGTGTCTGATCGGGTAAATGTGCTCACAGCTTGCAACCTCGGATCACTTTTTCCAAACATATAATCACCCAGCCCTATCAATATTGTCCCTCAGAAGGTAATCATTGGGGTAGGTGGTTGTGTGGGGGCTGACGTATACGTTCCAGAAAAAAAAAAAAAAAAATCAAACTAAACTTATTGTCTTGTGTGGCCCGGCATGAAACTGCAAAAGGGGACACGGTGCATCAGTTAGTATAGATGAGAACAAGCATGAGTTGCTGAGTGGTTGAGAACAGTGGTTCCCAGTGTAATATTTTTCAGCCAAAAACCCCAAAAACAGCACAAAGCATTTTGGGATGAGGAACAAAAGATCCCAGTGCCATTGGTGTGTGATTTATTAAACCTTGGAACAACATATGTAGTGGTATGTCTCCATGGATTTTATTCAGCAACTTCAAGGGTGATTATGTAACAGCATCTACAGGTATTTTATTTCTTGCTCATATGCAGGAAAATTGTATCACTGATAACAAAGGTATACAGCAATTGACAATGGGGTCACCATAACACAATTTAGGAATAGGTTGCTTCATGTTCAAGTTAACTTATTTTTAATTTGAAAACAAAAACGTACTGTTGCTGTCAATTAGATTTGCTGAAGAAACCCTGTTAAAATCTCACTTCTTGAATTGCTTCCAAGTGCGTTTGTTTCATCATTTGAGAACATTTGCTGATTTAGAACACAAGATGTGTTTAGAAATGAATGGGAGGGGAGTGTGCTCTTTGTGCAAACGCATTGAAACCCCAAACGTGCCCTTAAAAGAAGAAACGTGGACAAGAGGAAAGGCATTGGTTCCCTATTGGGAAAAAATGAGAATGAGCACTATGTACGTCTTAAACAACAAAGTGACTACAATCAAATACAGGTCAAGGTATTCATTTGAACAATTAAAAAAATTGAAGAACATCAGAAGTAATGGAGTGACGGGATTATTACAAGTTGGATATTAAAGAATATGTTCATCCAAACGTATTTCCACACAAACCGATACAAACATCTTTGAGCTGTCTGTCACATAAGTAAGCAAGTTGACTTTGTTGAGGCAGTCCAACGCAGCCAGCTCAGTTTATTGTCTCTATAGGGTGGGTAGCGAAGGCCGTTGAGTTTTTCCAGAGCCCAGCCACGCAACATGCAGGCCCGTCGGTGGCTAAAGGTCTCAAAGCCCCAGCGACCATGGTACGAGCCCCAGCCGCTGGCTCCTAAAGGGGTACGTGAGTATATTGTAAATCATTGACATCATAACAAAGCATAACTGCACGACTTGTGCAAATCTACACGAGTAAAAATACAATTCATGCGGTCTTTGTGGACACACGTGTGCGTCTTGGTCTTTTTGGGCAGATTTGAAGCGTGTTATTCACTGCTTCATTTCATCAAGGCGAGATTACTGTAACTCCCTGCTCATTGGCCCGACCGGTGCTCCATTAGACGGCTTCAGCGGGATCAAAAATGCAGCGGCTTGTCTCCCCACTCGCACCAAGAGACACACGCCCATCACTTCAGTGCTGGCCTCTCCGCACTGGTTACTCATTCCCTTTAGTAAACATTTGTCAAAACTCCAGTCCGGGAGGCCGTCCTGCATGTTTTCAAACCCTCGCTCTTATACACACCCGATTCAAAGGATTAGGATCATTTTCAAACTCCTATAGAGCTTGCTAATCATTTGAATCAGGTGTGTTGGGAAAAGAAAACGTGCAGGATACTGGACTTCGACACCTATAATTTAGAATAAACTTGAAAATACTCTGGGTCACCTTTCAGGCTCTAAATGGCCTGCACCCCCCCCTTACTTAACTGAACTACTGCATTACCACAGTCCATCCGGTCTGCCAACCAGCTGCTGCTGGCTCCGTCTAAGACTGGGCTAATGACTCATGGCGACCGAGCCTTTGCAGTAGCCGCTCCGAGTCTGTGGAATAGTCTGCCTCTGTCTGTTAGATTTGCCCAGACCCTCGCTGCTTGTAAATCCCTCCTAAAAAACTTCTTATCACTTGCTTTAAACCCCTTGAAATCTGACATCTGTTACACTCCTGTCTTTTCTGTGTTTTAGCTTGTTCGCTTGTTTTATGTGATGTATGTGTTGTATTGTATTTGTTCCGGCACTTTTGACAGTGTATTATACGAACAGTTTGTCCTCACAAGGGTCAAGGTTCTTAGAGTCACATAGTCCTTAAGATTCAACCACTGCTATCCCTTTGTAAATACTGAATAAAACATATGTTGTCATGGTTTGTTGGATTTTGGGTAGTGGGTTTATTTTGAGGGGTTCTGTCCCTTTCTGTTTATATATGGTTCCTGCTTCTGCTCCTGTCGTAGTGTTTGTTTTTGGTTTTGCCAGCCTGCCTGCGCCTTAGTTAGAGTTTTTGCCATCCTGTTTTCTTCACTTTTGTCCTCGTTCCCTGATCCAATAAATATGGATTACATGAAGTCCCTGTCTTGACGCCTCCCTGCTTTTGGGTCCCCCACCTCCGCTACCACGCCTGCCTTCCTCCCCGCCTCGCACCCCTGTGATAACATGTATTTCCTCAACACCTACCAACACCTCCAAATGGCAGTCCTGGCAGCGACATGTGGATAATCCCATCATTTGAGCAAAACCCTCCACTGCTGGTTTTCTCCAACACTGTGCTTATTACCTAAAAAAATACAAAACAAACAAAGATCACCAGAGTGAGTGAGCAACAGACACATTTCCATCGTCATAAGAGCAAAAGAGTGCGTTTCCTTACAGGGGTTTCATTCGAGAAAACGTAGAGGGCCAATGGCTTCTCTTTGTGATTGACAAAGTCAATGGCTTTGTCCAGAGACTCAACAGCCAGAATGGGAAGAATGGGACCAAAGATTTCCTCTTTCATGAGTGGGTCATCTTCAGCAACACAAACCACTGTCGGAGCTAAGATAAGAAAGAAAATAAACAATTAAAACAACAAAAAAAAACTTGATATGTTTCATCTATAATCTAAGGCTTGTGCTCTTGCTCAGATATCTATGGTCTCCAGCACTTAACCAATGGTGGGGCTTTTTTTTTTTTTCATACTGGAGCAGTTGGCCAGACATTCAACTGGATATTTGCTTTTTTTAGGGGCCGTCCACATATTACATGCTCCATATTCACCCCCCAAAAAAATCAATGAAAACACGTTTACTCATTTTGTTGGATAATGGTAGGTCACTACTTACTACTGATTGGGACCTTTTGGCTCTTTAAAGGGAACCTTTTATTTACAAAAAATTCACTAAAAAGACTCATTCAAAAGACCGGCTCTTTTTTTGTTGATTTTAAAGCAACAATATCTTACTTGTAGAATACTATAAAAAATAGTCATAGAAAAAGAAGTTCTCACAAAGACATATATATATATATAACCCATATCACCCATAACCCACACATATAACCCATCTGATAAATTATCAGTATTTGCTCAGTGAAAGGTATTGAGACGTTGACCGTATGCAACCAGGTAGAATTCTGTATATAAAATCCCTTACTGGTTGGGGGAGTTGAGCAAACTTTGTTTACTGTATTATTTGAGTTGGAAAACACAACCTACTTAACAAGGGCAGATGTTTTTTTTTTGTTAAAGGTGTTACGTATCCCATAATTTAAAATGTATACAACATCCTACTTAAGAAATAAAATGGAGGATTTCTATCATTTGGATTACAATTACTACAATTTCCATTCTACACGTTAATAGTCGAAACTGATTCCCAAGTTCTCCTTAGTTCTGCATGCAGCATACTGTAAGCAACCCAATTAATGCTTTTCCCAAACCCTGAGCAACCTCGGGACAATTTGAAAACATTGATATGTGTTTAAAAAATTAACATATATTTTTCTATTTTCATTCAATAAATGGAAGGGACATAATGGAAATATGTGAGTTACCTCATTTACACATCGGTCTATTTAAACCTGGGCAGGTATAAACATTTTGCTCATCAGAGATAGGTCAAAAATTAAGGAAAAAAAAAAGATGTGCCCACAACTCAATACGATTTCCCACCTTCTATTTTTTATTTTTTTGCATTCCCTTCATTTGTCGGTCCGTCAGCAAAGAACAGTTTGTCAATGCTAACTAAGTGCCCAGCTCTGGTAATACGTATATTGTCAGGTTAGAGGAGTTATTCCCATATCCATTCTGCCTGTAAAATCACACAAGTAAAAGCAAAGTAAATGTTTCTATGTTATTTTTTTACATGGAAACATGGGGTGTCACTGTGTTTGGCTTGCTGCAGAATATTTTTGTCTCTTACTTCTCCAAAAAGATAAGACATTACCCTCCATATTAAAATGTCTTATCATTGCAGTCTACTACAGAAATCGGGATGAGAAAAAAGAAAGTTTTCCCATTGAGTTTTGAAAGTGATGTGATGTTCACTAATGAACCGATTCTTTTCAACAACTCTTCACTTTGAACACTGGGAACAATGGGACTGAATCATTATATGAAGCCGTTCACCTTGTTTTACTAGGACAGCTGAAAAGACTTTCTCCTCTCCCCCACTACCAAATCACTTTTAGGAGTTGGTCATGAAATGATTCTTGTATTTTCGTGCATTTTTTCTCAATGAAATGTGCACACATTCGTACATATTTTACGGCATTTGTAAGAGTAAAGCAGAGGAGAATTTTAAGGGAAGCTGAGCTTTCTAGAGCAATTGCCAAAATCATACAATACACATAATAATATTTTACAACAATACTTCAACGTATTTACAATTTATATGTACCAATGGGTGAAAGTGAGAACAAATAAAACCAGTGATAAGATGTTTGTGAGCATATTAAATGCTCACCTGGTCCAATCACTTGAATTTTGATAGGACTTTATGCGCAGCCTTGATTGCCGCTGCTCTCTTCTTTCAACAATTATGGCCTTTGCCTTGAAATGGCGGCTCAGGGTAGCTACCAGTTAACTTTGACATGTCTGAGGAGAGGACTGATTATGAGCCGTTTACCCGGAACAGGTGGCCAAATGAAAGATCTCAATTCAATATGAAAGCAGCAAGCTTTGCATTCCCCTCACAAAATCAGTATAGCATTAGTTCATCCATGGTACATGGTACATATGGTTTACTGTATTTTCGTCTGGACGGTGGTTGGACTGCTTGCAGCTGTGTCCCACTGGCCTAACTTTAACCACTGCACCCCCCCCCCCCCAATGTGAAAGCGTATTTGCATTGTCCTGGAATTTAGTCACATCAAGCAAAAGCAATTCATATCTTGAATAACTGTAAAAACAGTGGTTAAGACTTTCCACTTGTGAAATATTATGAGAGTATGAGAGTGCCTGATTTAAACTCAGGCATGCTTTCAGTTGAGTTGTTTTATGCATAGAAATACTAAGTGATGGAATTCTTTCGGAAAAAACATAAGACTAATTCACCAATATATTTGTCCTGTTGGTCACTTTGTCCTCCCACGACAACCTTCCCGTTGGACTTGTTCAGTAGTTCTGTCAAACGAGTCCAGTGTTGCTGTGACACAATACGGCACAAATCTGGAGAGTTCTGAGGATCGTCTCCATAGAATTCCTTCAGGGTTTCACACAAAGCAGGAAGAAGGGCTTCACGTGTGGCCTTGGAGCACAATACATAGTCTGGTGCAACACAGCTTTGTCCTGCATTGAAGAACTTGGCCCATACTAAGCGACGTGCAACAGCTGCAATAGTCACTGTTCCATAAATCAAGCATGGACACTTGCCACCCAACTCCAATGTCACTGGGGTCAGGTGGACTGAGGCTGCCTGCAGGATGCTGCGAGCCACAACTTGAGAACCTGAAACAAGATAGTCAGTACTGTTAGATTAGGCCTCTTTGATACATGGTTAGACAAGTGACTTGAGCTAGGACGTCGTGTTGCTGTGACCTTGCTCTGCATCTTCCAATATATTTGCAGCCTAGCACACATTATCTAGTTGGAAACTGTTAGGACCGTGAGGCCACTTGGTCACTTGAGTTAGGCAGAGTCCGGGGAAACCGGGTCAAAATGGCTCTTTGAGTGTTAAAGGTTGTCGACTCTTGTCCTAGGCAATGCCTACCACCTGGTCAGAATCAGGGAAGGGGATGAGTGGAAAACTTCAATAAACCATTAGTTTATTTTTCAATATCTGCTCCTGCCGTTTTTTAGAACATGATTAGCAACATACCTTGCACCATGATCAACCAATTTTGTTTTGTTGGCCTGGATGACATTTGAATTTTTTCTAGGAACCCTCAAGAGCATGTCCAACATGTTCGCTTGATGTTGCAACGCCTTTTGGAGAACTGGCCATTTGTAAAGACTGAGAAATTTGAATTCTTTACCTCTTCAGTTCAGCTTCTGGGTTCATTGTGAGGAAAGGGCATTTATGCGCTCATCTAGACAAAATCCAGGCTGTGGTCGAGTGGCCATCTCCTACATCAAGGAGAAATTTGCAGTGGTTCTTGGGGTTTTCTACCTTCTACTGTAGGTTCATACATAACTACAGTGGGAAGGCTGAGTCTCTAACAAAGCTAACTTTGGCGTAAGTGCCATTTATATGGTACCCCCAGAAGTCGAAGCAGCTTTTAGTACACTTAGACAAGCGCGCCCGTTCTCGTACACCCCGAGCCTGATTTGCAATTTTTTGTCGAAGTTGCTCCTTCTCGTGCTGCCTCAGCACTGTGGACAGGAATTACAAAGTCTGAAGTAGGGAGCTACTGACCATTGCTATTGTCCTCGCGAGACATTGGCTGGAGGGTTTCACAGACCATAAGAATCTGTCATACTGTACATCTGCTCAGCACACATTCTCTATCTGAAACAGGCATGTTGGGCACTGTTTTTCACTTGTTTCAACTTCTCCATAAGACCCCAGGGTCCAAAAATATCAAGCAGGATGCTCTTTCCAGGATGTATGATTCCCAGCAGTGTGATCCAGAGAGACAATCTTACCTGAAAGCTCGGTGATTGGGGATCTTTGGTGGTGATTGGAAGAGAAGGTTGCTAATGCTGTGCAGATTTCTGATGGATGCCCCAAACACAGGCTATTTGCTCCTGTGGAACTGCGTCCAGAGGTTCTTATGTGGGCAGAGGGTTCCAAGGTGCCCTAGCACCTGTGAATCAGCTGCACCACCTTTCTCGTGGATCAGTAAATCTGGTGGCCAGGTACGAACAATAACATCAGAAACATTGGCACTTAATGCTCATTCTGTGCATAGAGCAAGGCTTCACATTGACCCCAAAAAGTCTCTTTCAGTCACTCCCCATTCCATCCAGACCATGGTCCCATATAGCCTTGGATTTTGTGACTTGGTTGCCAGTATCTATGAGTAAGTTGTTATTCCTGACACTCGTGGATTGGTTCTCCAAAATGATCCATTTTGTAGCACTCACAAAGTTGCCTTACTCTGAGACTTACTCTCTGAGTCTTACTTTGAGACTGCTAGGTTTAAGGTACAACACATGTTTCATCTCCACAGCATCCCTTCTGATACAGTTTCAGACAAAAGACCCCAGTTCATTTCGCGGGTTCTGGATGTTATAGGGCTTTCCTGGTTGAAATGAGTCTTCAACATTGGGAGGCACTACTCAACCTCCTCAGTAAGGTCTATTCAGGTGTGCTGGAGAGGAGGGCCATCAGAGATTGAACCTCGGATTCAGGAGGAGCAGTGTGGTTTTCGTCCTGTCCGTGAAACTGTGGACCAGCTCTACACCTTCGGCAGGATCCTTGAGTGTGCTTTGGAGTTTGCCCAACCAGTCTATATGTGTCTTCATTTTGACTTCGGATTTGCGGATGATGTGGTGCTGTTGGCTTCTTCAGGCCGTGACCTCCAACTCACTACAACTGTTTGCAACTGAGCGTTAAGATGCTGGGATGGTAATCTGCACCTCTATATCTAGACCATGGTTCTCATTTGGAAAAGGGTGGCGTGGTATGCGGTCCTGCCCCAAGTAGAGGATTTTAAGTATCTTGGGGTCTTGTTCACAAGTAAGGGTAGCAGGAGCTCGCCAGGCAGATTGGTGCAGCGTCTGCCACTGTTGTTGATAATGTACAGCGTCTGCAACTGTTGTTGATTAGGTGTTTTCCCAGTTCCTAGTTGTCCTTCATGAGTTAGATTCCCTTGTTTTTCCGAATCTAAGTCTATTCTCCCGTTGAAAGTTTATTTTTTTGGGTTTTACTTTGTATTTAATCTGAGTACACGTTACCTCCGGTCTCCCTGCAATTGGGTTCACAACCTTCCACCATGCCAGGACATGACAGGCTACGGAAACATGGAATGCAAAATTTGATGCCCCGTTTCGTCATATAGTATTTCAAAAAGTCAATTTTTCCCCATGTCACCCTAAAGTTGAGGTCAATTGAATAATCATCTAAGACAATGGGGCAAAAAGTATGAGCCCTGTAAATACCTGTAAGTGGACATTCAAAAATTGATAGCTCACATTCTGCACATCCTACCAGGTTGTTGCTACATGTGCTTACCAATTTTGTAGGTCCAGTAGGTCAAGTGTACAGGGATTGTTTTTCATTTTTCAATTCTAGGTGGTGTGGTTACAGGGTCAATATGTTTTCATTGTATTCCAACAATAAATTACAACATTTCAACAGGTTTGATGAAAGTGTAACATTTTATAAGTTTTTGTGCATGTTCAACACCCCCAAATGAATAAATAACTCCATAAACTTAAATAATTTCTGATTTCCCCAGCAACAATAGGGACCTCACTGCTCTGACCCAAATATTGATCATTTTAACAGAAACAACAAGAACTTCATGGTGGTCTCTGCTTGATTAGAACTGCAGGGAACTTTAAAGGGCGCTTGCAGTCCTGGACATGTTAGGATGTTGGCATGTTGGGAGACTGACACATTGGACATTTATTTTTGTTAAAGGCATATACAAGCTTCTTACATTGTATTTTGGTAAAATAAAATAGTTCAGATTTAAATCTACTTAGATATTTCGTTGTATACCTGCTGTGCAATAAATAAAGCTATTCTGTTCAATTCCATAGTAAACACGATCTCTTAAAAATTCAAAAGTGCAGCATAATTTGAAAGGAAATTAAAAGTGGCCAAGATTCTGATTAATAATAATAATAATAATGAGAATAACAATAATAATAAGTTATAGTCAAATATTATAGACCTCAGAGTGATTGGTCCTCAGACACTAATAAGGAGACGTAACCTGTGTAGAAGATGTGGTCAAAGCGATTCTGAAGAAGTGCCTTGGTCTCTTCTGCTCCACCGTTAACAACAGCATAACATTCCTGTCAAACGAAAAATGTCTCATGAGCAACAAAACAAAACTACTTCGCAAGTATTTATATTAAGTATAGGCATTTTCCAATACATGCACAAAATCGACTTCCAGCACCCTTCACTCTGGAGTTTCCACTTCCACACACAATTGAAATGTTTGCGTTATGTGGACTTGGAGAAACCGTTCAACCGTGTCCCTCCAGGAGTTCTGTGGGGGGGGTCCTGCAAGAGTAGGGGTACCAAACTCCCTGATAGTGGCCGTTTGACTGTCAACAGTTTGGTTCACATTGCCGGCAGTAAGTTGACTTCATTTCGAGAATTTTAAGGTGCAGCCAAGAATTGAGGGCTTCCGGTATTGAATCTCAGCTTTTTGCAGATGATATGGTGCTGTTGGCTTCCTCAGGACATGATCAACAATCACTGGAGTAGGTCACAGCCTAGCGTGAAGCGGTTGGGATGAAGATCAGCGCCCTCCAAAATCTGAGACCATGGTCTTGAGTCGGAAAAAGAGTGGAGTACCCTCTCTGGGTCAGGAATGAGGTCCTGCCCCAAGTGGAAGAGTTAAGTGAGGGCAAGATGGAGGGGGAGATCGACAAGTGAATCAGTGCAGTATCCACTGTAATGCAGACTCTGTACATATTATGTTCTTGTGATATTTGTTGTGTTTGGTTTGGTATCAGGGTTTCATCTTCTTTTCCGTTCTGGGCTTTTGTTGGGTTTTGACGTCTTATCATGTTCTTGGGTGTTTGAGTTTTGTTCATGTTAGTTCATGTTTCTGTTTCCCTTGTGCCAGTGTCTTGTTAGTGAGCTTGCGTGCACCTGTTGTCATTTACCTCCCTCCCCTGTTTTTGCCAATCAGCTCCCTGGTCCAATTGTCTTGCCCAGGTGTTTCTTGTCTCGTCAGTTTTGAGTGTATTTAGTTTCCTGTTTGCTTTTTCTGCGATTGGGTCCACATCTTCCACACCTCCTCCCCCCAATGTTGCAATGACACACGGCATTGGTCTGTCATCGTAATGAAGGAGCTGAACCTAGAGGTGAAGCTCTCAATTGACGAGAGGATCTACATTCCTGCCCACACCAATGGTCGCGAGCTGTGTGTTGTGACTGAAAGAACAAGATACCGAATACAAGATTGTCAAAATGCATTCACTCATCAGGGGTCTCCCTTAGAGACAATGTGAGATGCTCGGTCATCCGGGGGGGGTCTCAAGAGTCGAGCTGCTGCTCCACCAGGTTGAGAAGGAGCCAGTTGAGGTGACTCAGGCTCTAGTTTTGTGCCTGCTTGACAGCCCTCTGGTGAGGTGTTCCAGGCATGTTTCACCGGAAGGAGGGCGTGGGCATGACCCAGGACACGTTGACTAGGGGGTCTGGCTGGCTCCAAATTCATGTCTTCCCCTTGATTTTACACACATTGCAATGTACACTTGCCAAAGCATTCTCCCTCCCCATCACCTAAGGATCACTACTTCTTTTACACTACTTTTTTTTTTTAAATAAACATTTACAAGGAATGTTTCCCCATCACCTCAAAATTTTATTTACCTGTGACAGATATTTGGGGACAAGCTCTGATATCAGCCGGTCTGTAGCAGCACTGACCTCAGAGGGTTTGATGACCACACAGTTTCCTGGTTGGAGACAAACAAAAATAGTGACAACTCCTAATAGTAAAAAAAAAAAAAAAAAAAATACCATGTAAAAATATTTTTGAGAGAGTACACAAAAAGTAATTATTTGACAAAAATAGTTTGGAAAGAGAAGACTAAGGATGCCCGACTCTGGCCTTCTCATCTGCACCTTACAGAGCATTCCTTCTTATCTATCTTGCCATTGCAATGTTCTGAATAAGTCCAATGTAGGAATCTAATCATTCCCATCAGCTAAGCGACTTGCACAAAATGATGTTGCTTAGTCAAAACGTCCATACTGCATACCCAAACTGTAATGCATTATTTATTACTTATTACTGTCATTTCAAGGTAATTTGTTACATTACAATATTAATGTATTTAAATTGTACTCACCACCATAGCTGTAAATATGAATTTTCCATTCTAACTGTAGCTCATTACAATTCCAGTGAAAGGTTGGTTTGAGCCTAAAACCAGCGCAAATAATTTTATCTGTGTTGTACTGTAAATCTTTAAAGACAAGATACAAAAGACAAGATACAAAGTCCTAAGTGTCCCTCAGCGAGAGAGCGCAATCCTCCGCATGTTTTCTTTTTGCTAATTTCATGGTACTATGGCCCCGCTCTAAATTTGTTTGTCAATGTACTGGTCCTATTTTCTGAAGTGGACAGCTTTTTAGGTGTTGCACACAAAGTTCCCATACCGATTATATTTTTCTTGTCTTTATCTCTGAAAAACTGAAAGAAATAGTTGTATGTCCATCTTGTGTACATATTGTCTATATTCAACCTGTTATAGATCAGCTAGTAAACATTTTGCCTCTGAATTTTCTCATTCAATCTTGCGGTGTTTTTGGCGAGGGAGGGGTGGGGCCGCATTCTGGCTAAAAATGGATTACTTTACTCTCATTTGTAACAAATACAATATGATTTGTGTGTAATTTATTACATTACCATGTTACAGTAGAAAGTAATGCATTACAGTAATTACATTAATTTTGTAATGCATCACTGTCAACACTGGGACTTGCTGGATAGCTTAAAAACAGTGTCAATTATGTGTAGATTTTTGTTTTGCATGCCGGTCTGGTCTGGTCCTTGTGAACTGTAATTATATTGTTGAGAATAATAAATAAATAAATGAATAAATAAAAAAATAAAAGAAAAAAATAAATTAAGGACATGGGTTTCCTTTTTGGACTCCTGTGTATACTAAAATACCATTTTCCTTAAATTGCATGAAATTAATGGAAACTGTCTATGAACTTTTCCCGTTTATTCATAAAATACATATTTTGTATAGAACACAGATGAATTAAAATGTGGTACCAGGAAATGGTAAGACTTGGTTATTTATTCTTTACAGGGAATAGTTTTTGTTGATATGAATGCTCAACTATTTTGTTCAAGGGATTTTAGGATTATTATTCCATTATTCAAGATAATGGAAATTGATGTGTGCCTAATTTGCTAAATTTAAGTTTGAGATGGAAAGTTAAGAGGGAAAATGTTATTGAAATGGAACTGTAGTATTAAAAAATTGTTATCAAAATAGTATAGTGAGTGCTACTTAGATATAATATACATGTATACAATATCATAAATAAAAATATAGAAAGGATTTATTTATATTTTGAATCCCATAAGAGCTTGTTATGGCCGTATTCTATTAGTGTGGGTAGCCTAGTCTAGCATAGACTTCTTCGTATTTCTTGATTTCCATATAAATTAGCTTCTTACTTCTCTCTTTCACATCACTCGTAATCTTGGAACCCGTGGCTAACCCATTCAAGTTTGAATCAAGCACTAAAATGCACTATAAATACGTTTTTGTAAGCACTCACAGGTGCACAAAGTTATCGGTTTGCCATTTTGGAAACCTTGATACCCACCAATAGCAGAACAGCATCTTAGTGCTTCCGACGCTGACCAATAGCAGACCAGTATTTTAGGGAGTCATGACGCCGACGACCAATAGCAGACTAGCATTCTAGTGATGTAGGCGGGACTCCTTATATAGACGTATGAGTTTGTAGCGACTCAGTGTCACGCATGCACACTAACCAGCATGTTTGAGGTTGTCATTACGCGAAAAATATGTCGTAAAAGAGGGGACGAAAAAAATGCAGCGGTAGACTGAAAAAAAAATGCAAGCCAGGGACGTCGTAAACCCGGTGTCCACTGTAACACCATGGCAGATAGACAAGTGTCTGGAGCTGCGGGTTGCAGACACCTAGAGTCATGTATAACTAATAGTAAGTTTTAAAATGTTTGGCTGTATATCATACCTGCTGCAATGGCTCCAATCATGGGTAAGATAAGTAGCTGCAGGGGGTAATTCCATGTCCCAATGATAAGTACAACTCCTAATGGTTCTCTTCGGACAAAGCAGTCATCCATTTTTGTGGCCTGAAACCCAACAGAAATACAGTCATTCTTGGGAAAAAATAATAAGAAATATGAACATTATTTTCTGAGGCTACATTTCCTGTCACGGTGACAAGGAAGCCTAGAGGGCAAGAAGCATTTAGGGCACGCAGTGGACCAAACTAGAGCATGTCATACATGCCCGACATATACCACAAATTGTCTGCCCCTCCAAAAAAAAAAAAAACCCAAAAAACAATAAAAAAGGCAAGAGCAGGTTGAGGTGAGTACCGTTGTCTCCTCGTGACTTCACTGTTATTAGTCATGAGGTTGACGATGACATGGTCGGATTTCATTTCAGGGATGACAAATGGCTCTCAAGGAGCCAAGCCACACATGAGTTCATCCAGGCATTTATGTCCCTTTCTTAGTCTTCTCCAAGCAAATTTCTCAGACCAACCTAACATGTGCTTTACTGCCATGGTAGGAAAGGCTATGCATGGTGTCAAAAACGGCCTGCTGCCAACTGACTTGAACAGGGGACTGGGCCAAACCATGGAGATGTCACACCACAGCTTGATTCCTGAAACACTGACCGCTATCTTCTCCAGACCTAGGCCGGTGGTTGAACTCTCACTCGAAAGTTGCGACAGAGGACTGGTCACCATCTCTGTGAGAATAACCCAAACCTAGGCGCACTGTGACTCAGTGATCATGTTGGACTTGCCAATGATGTGTTGATGTCTTGTTGTGAACTCTAAAATCAACAATTGGCACTTGCAAGGCGGACAACGGTTCGGCCAATTTGGACATGGAGAACATATGACGCTTTTGAAGATCGTGAACTCACGGCCTTCCAGAAAGAAATGAAAGAGACGGCTCACCTGCCAAAAGACAAGCAGCTCCTTGTGTAATGAACTTCATATTAAAGGCATCTACCACCTGCTCAAACACAGCATCAACGGGAACGTCGCATGCATCTATCGTGAGGGCAGCCATGGCACCAGGGTGTGGCTAGGCCAAAACCCGGACCTTGATCCTGCGCTTTCTTTTTTCCTCAAAAACCATGACGCTCTCCATATTCTTGTCAACGTCGTGGTATGTGGTCTTACTCCTGAGTGCCTTTTTTAGGGGGTGCATGATGTGTGGTGCCCCAATGGATGAACCTGTGGTAGAAGGTCTGCAGCATAGGGACTACTTCCATCTTTTTTGATTAGGTGTCCAAGGAATTGAATGGAGTCACACCAGACATTTTCTGACTGAGCTTAATGAAGAGGTCCCCAAGGTGTTAAACATGTTCCTCAACTAAGGAGCTGGCAACAAGGATACTGTTCAGGTAAACAAATATGAAAGGCATGTGTCCCTGAGCACTGAGTCCATCAACCATCGAAAAGACCAAACCGTGTTTCAGTCCGGACGACATCCAGAGAAACTCAAACAATCCAAAAGTTGGTATTACGGCAGATTTTTTGTTTTGTTTGTTTTTTATTGTGGCCAAAAAGAAAAGGTCCACTTCCCCAGTCTGCCCATGTGGCTCCTAAACGCTCATGCTGGCTAGCCTGATTTGAACGTGCAGCAGCATTTGACATCAAATGAAAAGTTCAGCATTCTTTCCATGAGTTCCGATCGTTTACTGTCACTCAGTCTTTGCATCGCAAGAAGGCCTCTGGCTCTTTTGACATGAGAGTTTAAAAACCTTGAACAAGTATGACTTGAGCCCAGCATACATCTGTTGGATGCAGGAAGCAATATGATGAAGCTCATGGCCCTGGCTGCTATGAAACTCCTGAGCGTGACACGACATGGTAGTAGCACGTGGGGTCGTCTGTAATTTCACGGAGGGCAAAGTGAGCCTCTGCTTGTGTGAACACCGCAACAGTGCTGGACTCCCAAAATTCTGGTAGCCCAGAGACAGTGTTGTTCGCCATGTCATATACTTCAAAAGAATATTCAGCCTCAGAAACTCCAGCGGGACAAGACAGGTGCAACAATTTTTAGGTTCGTAATAGGTGTCAAAGGGTGACTGCCAAGAGTAGGAATGTTGACTAAATGTTGAAGACACCGCTACTTGCAAAGATAACAGAGGCTAGTTGAACCAATTCTGATCAGACAAACAGCAGAGCTGGTTAAAACCACTTCTTTATGAAAAAGAGTGGTTATTCATATTTCTGTGGTAAAACCAGACCACACATTGAATTTAACAACCCATTGAACAAACAAACAAACAAATAAATAAAAACATTCCCCATAAGATGAACAGGACAGGTTTAACAAAAACAAAAAATAAGAAAACTTACAAGATTCTTACTGACATACTCAGGCTGCATCCAGCTTTTGAGATTACTGATGGTGTAGTCAAGCTCATTGATCACTATATCAATCTCAGACAAAATTGCCTCAAACTTGGGCTGGTAGGAAACAGAGCATTGAAGAAAAATGAGCACTCATTATAAAAGTGAAAAACATAGATGCACATTTGTCATATTTCTGTATCAGTTTGTACATAGAACATACATATGCATGTCTTCATATCACAATTACCTTGCAAAGATCCTTGTGCAATGCATTCAAAATGTCCTGCTCATTTTCTTGGATCATGGCCTTTATCTGACCGAGCTGAACACAACGAAACTCCTCTGAAATTGTCATGCCAGAAACAAAAGCCGAACGTAAACGGTCCACGGTATTGCGGTCCATTTTTTTACCTGAAACACAGACAAAAAAAAAAAATAAATCTGCTTTTAGAGATATACTTTTCTATTTCCATTAGATATATGTGAAATTGAATGCAGCTGTTAGGATTGAGTTTGTGTAAACCTTTGTTAGATTATACATTAATTGTAATAATAATAATTTTATATATATATATATATATATATATATATATATATATATATATATATATATATATATATATATATATATATATATAGCTATTTCAGCTATTTAAAACACAACCACATTGAACCATTCAACCAGATCAATCAGAAATAAATAATAAAAACTTAAGGAAATAAAACAGGAACAAGTCAAGTAAACTATTAACAACTAACAATACTTTGAGCAGATGTCTATAGTTCCACTGAATTTAAAATGACAACTTGTTTTGCCAATAGTTTAATGGAAATGCATTCTCAGTTGTAAGGCTCGGTTTCAGCATTCAGACCTCAAGTCCCACGATCCTGCATGATTTCATCATTTCCGTGATCTCTACGCATCTGATCAGTATCTGTATCAGGCTTCCACAGAACTTGCAAATGAGCTGATTGAGCTCCTCATATGAATCAGGAGTGCGTGCTGGAGGAGAGACATTTAAAAAATATGGGTGGTCAGGTTAACTGTATAGCTCTGAATCACCACAGTCTGAAAGGGCTTCACAGGTGAGGAGAAATCACAGATGGCACAACATTACAAATACACAATTGTGTCCCCTGAACAACACTTCCAAAAGAAGGAAAACCCCATCTGGGGAATTTGCCTCCTGACAGACCCTTTAACAAAATGCCTGAGTGTAAAAATGCATTTTTTTGTCAGGATTTCAAGATTTCTACTGAAGTGGCAGTACGAACGTCCATGGCTAGAGCATTCCAGAGCACTGGCATTTTGTGAACACTAACTGTAAGTTTTATACTGTTGTAGTCCCACAAAGAGCCGCGGTCATATTAGAAGCGCCCAGAAGTGTAAAGTGAAGCCTCGTAGCAAACAACAAAACCACAGTATTCCAATCTATTACAAAACAAATCTAGGTAAAAGTCCCATTTCCAAAGCTGTACCATTCTCTTTTCCTGTCTCTGCCTCTAAAGTGTGTGTGTGTGTGTGTGTGTGTGTGTGTTTGCTCTCAGCACGCCTACAAGACACGTGGTCAGCTTCTGGCGTGACCATGGGAGATGAGGCGGCATTAGATTGCAACTTCTGCCCATCTACTGCACAGGAGCTCTGCAAGCTACTGCTGCGGAGCCCTGCTAGGTTTCTTCTCAAATAGTGGTGTGACCCAGTGTCCATCATCATCATTATCCATGACAGATAAAATATATGCTGTGTGCACTTTATCTCCGTCCCCCCACAATCACTCTACTCATCCTGTTCACATTCCATCTTGTTCACATAATCAACAGGCAGCTCATGACCATGGGTTAGGAATGTAGATAGACCAGTGATATTTTAGAGTGATATTTTAGCATTCAGTTACTTCTCCACAACAGACCAATACAGAAACGGCATCAGAACAGACGGTGCACAGATCCGCCTCCAGCTAAAAGGCCCAATCGGACTCCTTCATCTTAACAGCATCCTTTACCACTGGTGTTGACCAGCAGGTTCGAGGATTTCTTCCACGGCAGGCATTCAATACCTTACAACCCCGATCAACCGCCTCAAGGCGATACGGAACATTGTTCACGTAGACTCAGAGTCATCCGCCACCCCTGAAACGTGAGAGAAAGTCTGCTGGATGTGGGAAGTGAAATTCCAAGTGGGGACTCCGCCAGACATTCCCAGCAGACCCTCACAATACATTTGCGTCTGCCAGGTGGGACCGGCATCCTTCCCCAACATCGGAGCCAACACACCACCAGTTGACAGCTCTACTCCTCTCCTCACACAAGTGTCTAATACATGCAGTCGGAAATCCGATACCACAACCACAAAGTCTAGTAATAGAACACCGAAAGTGTTCCGATCAGGAGTTCACGCGCCTCCGGGACTCACTTTCAATGCTCACTTGAGCATTTAAGTCCCCCAGCGGAAAAAGGGAGTCCCAAGAGAGAGTACTCTCCAGGACACCCTCCAGGGTGTCAAGACGGGGCATGGTGGAGTGCAGAGGTGCGGGAAGGTGGGCCCAGAGATGCGAGGAATACGGGAGGGAATGTGCTCAAAAATGCAAGATTAATGACAAATAAAGCAGGAGTAATCAGGGAACAAAACTCCAGGCAGGGTAGAAGCAAAATTGGGAAATAAAGTAAAATCACAGAGGGCAGTGATCTGGGAACTGGAAAATACGAGGTACGACAAGGATAGCAAGGAAACAACATCAGCCTGGTAGGATATGCAATGGCCCAACAACTGTTATGACAAGATAGGGGGTTTAAATACACGAAGACTAATTAGGGAAAACACGCAACAGCTGAATGGGGACACGAGGTCAGGGAACCGGATTGGCTAACACGCAAGCGGCAACTTCGGCCACTTGATTGCGACATTGAAACTTTTATTTTATTTATTTTTTGGCTGACGAGTATTGCCGTAAAGCGAGGGACATGCATTGTAAAAAAAGGAGAATAAAAGGTGCTGTCGGAATAAATATTGGCTCTGCCACATCCCGGAAAAGTGAAAGTTCTCAGCAATGCTCTCCTTTCCGGATCCACTGTAACGTGCCCAGCAAGCTCACTCTCTTCCCCTCCCCTCCCCTCGAACGACACCGTTGCGTGAAAAGTGAACTTCATCTTGAGCTCGTGACAAAACGCCTCGCGTAGAGTGTATACGACGCGCTCCATCTGAACGCGGCATTACACCGTGTCCCTTTCAAAGCCTCACAAGGTCAAGGAAGATTGCATCAGACAAATCCCTGCTAAACTTTCGAAACACTCCACATCCAACCACAAAGACATCTCCTGCCAGTTTGATGTTCAAGAGAGATCTGCGCACCACCTTTGAGCTTCTGAAATCGTCACCAGTAAAGAGACACTGTGCAAAAAAAATAAAAAATAATTGAAATAGTACAGTCAAGGTTTGAGGTAGTCTGCCCTCATTCCTAAGTGCACTGGTAACTGCTTAGTATGTTCCACCAGTTCGGAGGTTGTGGTTTCACTTCCTGTATGAAGTTTGTGTGTTCTCCCCGTAACTGTGTTTATTCTTATTTTTTTTCCGGGTACTCCCATTTCCTCCGACATTCCAAAAACCCGTAGGGTAAGTATATTGGGCACTCTAACTTGACTTTAGGAGCGCTTGTGAGTGTGAGTAGTTATTTGTCCTTGTATGCACTGTCTGGCAAGCAGTTCAGGGAATGCCTTGCCTTTTTCTAAAGACAGCTGGGCTAGGCATGTATGCCCTTGCCCCTTGAGAGGATAAGCAGCAAAGATAATGAATGGATGGATGGATATTTTTTCCTCCTTTATTTTTTCATTTATATGTTGTCCTTTCTTGTCTTGACAGTTCTATCGCTTAAATTTGTATTATAGCATTTGATCTGTATATTTGAAAAATGATGACATTGATATCATCGATATCAATGGTTCTCAAAGAAGGGTCCGCGGACACCCGGGGTCCATGTCCTGACTGCAGGCAGTCTGAGAAATAATTTGGGTTATTAATAAAAAATATATATTTGTGTAATTCCATGTTATTTTAAATTATTAAAGTCATCATTACTTTTCAATAAAGCGTTCAATTCAACAAATTTAACTCAAATGTATTTTCACGTTTTTTTGTTTTTTTTTGAAGATCCCAGACATTCAATCACAGATAATTAAGTATCGATTTAATACTTAAGTATCTGGAAATTAATGTCCTTAATGTACTTAAATATCGATTGTCTGGACTCTTTGAAAAACCACGAAAATACGTCTCTGGCATTGAATGAGTTAATATATTTTTTTAAATCAAATAATATTGAAATTTGTCAAAAGGCCTTGTGTCTACAATTGCTTGCTAATGAGGCTATGATGCCAGCAAAGCAAAAGCAGCATTTTGTTTATGATGTTTTTTCGCTAAACAATGTGAAATTGACCCAGTTTGTTTTAAGGAGGTATGCTATTCGCATTTTTATTTTCTAAACCTTCAGTATAGAAGTTACTAGAGCCGCTGATGAGCAGATGACTTCGGGCAGTTAGACAGGGGACTGGTTGCAACCCTTGCAGGGTACTCAGGGACGAACAACGATTCATACGAGGACAATTTAGGATGTGTCCCATTCACCTGCCATGCTTGTTTTTGGAGTGTGGGAGGAAGCCCGAGTGCCCGGAGCAAACCCACACAGGCTCGGGAAGAACACGCAAGCTTCACACAGGAGCCAGCTGGAATTGAACTCGTGTCCCTTACTGTGAGGTGGACATGCTAACCCCTCATCCACCGAGTCGCCCAGGTGAAAAACATACTGGCTTTTGCTTTCCTCAAAGGAATGTATTGAACTGATTTAGCCTTGTATCCCTACCATTCCTTTTCAAACAAAAAAAAACACAACTTGTCATCAAAAGTAAAAACAGAAATATAGCATTTCAGTAAGGATATTAATTGGAACGTGCCTAAAGTGCCTAAGTGCTCGTACTTTCGATTAAAATGATAGCCTTGAATAAATAAAATATTGCACCAACCTATTTGGGGGACTTCAGTTTCAGATGAGTTCTTCATTTTTGAGACACAAAATACTAATGTTGGTCTTTCGGTTGTATTTCTTCGGATAAACACAAAGGGTGGAACTTTTTTTTTGTGCTGGCTCTTGACAAGCGAGTTTTGCAACTTAGTGAAACTGTGGCGGCGGGTGTGAGCGCCCAGGTAGGGTACAGATGGAGATCTGCTCAGGTCCACACTTGTAAAGAGTGAGTGATTCTCATGGAACGTGTCTGTAAAGTAGACAAAAAAAAAAGAACAAAAAAAAACTCAGGAGCCTCATTTAATCAAAAGGTTCATAGAACAGTGTCAAAAGTCAAATCCAAGCCTTATGCCACCTGTCCTTTATCTTTGTTAGATCAAGTACTTTCTTTCAAACTCAAAGGCAAAGGGCTATGTTACTCTTTGGCCAATTGTAACCACCTCAGCATGTCTTTTTTTTTTTTTTTTTTTAAACAATGGGGCTTCTTGCTGGTAGATTTGCATCACATGCGCATGCACTTGCGCTCACAGGCAAGTTTAGATCTCCTTTGATCCTCCTGGAGCTGATCATTGGCTGAGTCGTTGTCAGTTTGGTTATTCTCCAATCCATTTGAGTCATTATCAGTGTCATTATCAGTGACCACTGCGAGGTCCCCCTTGTAGTTCTCGGGATTATTATTACCATTATTATTATTCTCTGGAGAAAATTGGATTTTTGGGGGCCTAAACATGCATGAAAAGTATAAATATAGTCAATGCACTGACTATAAGATTATTATTGATGAAAATTGCTTAAGTATACCTCCACATGTATCCTTTTTAACATTAACAACAGAAAAACGCAATATAAATCAACATTCAACAACTGTTAATTATTTTTATCGCGTTTATACGGGTTACAGCTTAGTCTAAAACATTTTGTCAAACTCAAGGCCCGGGGGCCAAATCCAGCCCGCCACATCATTTTCTGTGGCCCGCAAAAGCAAATCATGTAAGTTTCCATTACCCTTGCTAAACTCTGTTCCAAAACTTTAGCTTGTCCTGTATAATGAAAAATAAAGTTGAGATTTTTTGATTTGTTCCGTTACAATAATGTAAACAATAAATGAACAAAGTAGACTGCTTTACTTCTGATTTCAAAACAACTAAGCCATCAATTTGCTGTGTACAGTAATAATACTATGAGACAATTTAAAATCGACTTGGTTTCCTCAACTTATCGGCCCAATGAAGGAAGTTGTCGCTACAAAATGGCCCGCGACAAAAATGAGTTTGACACCTCTGGTCTAAAACGTAAATAAAGAAGCAAGTGCACCAAATTGCCTGAAACTAAAAGAAATTGATGAAAATTATTACTTTATTGCAAAAAAAAAAAAAGTCAGTGGCAGCCATATGCTAGGACGTACAGAACACTAGTTAATGAATTTTGGCAATTTTGGCCATTTTTTTGGACATTTGCAGGTCTCAAACTAATTCCTCCTTCTCCTTAATGATGATCCCGATCAACTTCATATTTGGTGTGCACCATTATGAGACTCAAGGTAACAACTCAGCCAAAAATCGTGATGATCTGACAACATATATGATGGGAGCGGGTCATCAAAATATGTGTTTGATATTTCCTTCACCACAAGTGACAAAACTCTTTATGGCTCGGGTGTACATGCTTACAAAAAAAAAAAAAAAAAAAAAAAAATCACACATTTGAACTTCTCACAATTTCACACATTGGATAACCCAATGTGCATACACCCCAATGTGCCTAGGGCTGCGAGGGTCCTTTGTAGCTACTTGCAGCTCTAATTTTAATTTTCTTCCTTGTCTTTCTGGTTTGGGTGCCGTTTTAAAGCGTTTGATATCATTTTAGCTGAACAGATTTTCTGCACTTCTTTGTAGGTTTGCCCATTTGATAGATTTCTTGATTAAATAAATGCTCTTCATCAAAAGTTTCTCGAACGACTCATTTTACTTTATTCCCCCCCCCCCGGACAAATGCACAGTCAGCATATTCAATATCAATCGCCTTGATCTTCAAATAAGGACCGCTTGTTTAAACACCTTTTAATTTACCGAGTGAATGCCTTCATTTAATGCCTTTGCCTTTATTTAATTCACCGAATGAAAGCCTTCCCTAATTGAACTCAACACTGCCATTTTATTGAACACACCCCTTTCAGTCAATCATTCGGTTTCACAGAATCAAAAGCATGCACGGCAGGCCTGTTAGATCTGCTTGTTTTCTATACCCTGCAGAAATTCACTTGCAGTGCAGTATATAGGTTGGAATTTGAACAAAAACAGGGATTTATCTTGCTACAATTGAGGGACTGCTATTATTTTGAACACAATTGTACGTGCCACCGGAGCACAGGGACGCCGTTGGATAATGATCTGTATTTGCTAGGCATTTTTCCTTATTGTTTCCTCATTCCGTGCATTACTTACTATTGCCACCCAGTTCCTGTTTGTGTAAGTAGTGATGTCAAAATGAGGCTTTCTGAAACTTTGAACCTTCGTGAACCATTGCGTCATAAAGTGCTTGACTACCTGAAGATTCATTCAGTACCCTTGGGATACATCTAGTGTCAATAATATAATTCTGCATTTGGATTCATTGCTTAAATTAACTCCTGCAAATGTGACACACTTATGTGTATAATAATACTTCATAAAATAGTAATGCAACTGTGATTTATGAATTTGGTTATTTGTAGTATAAATTACACTCACGGTTAAACAATTAAAATAAATTAAAAAAAAGCTTTGAAATCTTGTTCGTCATTCATATTTTCCTTGGGATTACGCTAATTGTACGGAGTGTGTCATACCTGACATTGGGCGTAGCGTATCCAATGCTTGTACTGTGTTTTTGTTTTTTTAATTGAGGAACTGTAATTTTTGCAGAATAGAAGGGCTCAGTCACCATCCATTAAGAAAGTGCAGTATTTGGGTTCCCAGTTGTAATATGAATGTCATGTCTAATATGGCATGTCTAATTCAGAGCTTTTAATGTTACATGCTAGCGCTGTTATGATCAGTGTTGATATTATATGTCAATTTTGCACCTCTGCTGAAACCATATTCCCACGGGGACAACTAAAATTCGTCAGAGAGTGTGCTGACAGCGGTGATACGCTGGAGAGTACGTTTCTCGGCTGGTCTGAGAATAGATGAGCTGGGGTGAGAGAAGTCTGGGCTTCCCTGCTGATGCTGCTGCCCCCGTGACCTGACTCCGGATAAAGTGGTAGATGATGGATGGATGGATGGATGGATGGATGGATGGATGGATGGATGGATGGATGGGTGGATGGATGGATGGATGGATGGATGGACGGACAAAAAAAAGATAGATGAATGATGGATGGATGGGCTACAGAATGGATGGATGGATTGGTGGGTTGGATGGATGGATGAATAGAGGTTTTCAGAGCACTCTCACATGTGTACAACTTGATTGTTTTAGTCTGAGGCTGTTTTGTCTGGAATTAGTAAAACCCCAAGCTACATAACATCGCAGAAAGCAATTAACGAACGACAATTACATTTAAATCAAATGAGTCTCGTCCTGGGATTATTTAAATTCTGTATGGGAATCTGGGGCATAGTTTTAAAATTTTGTCCAAAGTACATAACGTACATAACGTAAAACATTTGTTAAAAATATTTTTCAAACCCTGTTCCACATAATTGCATATTTATACTTGACAGCAAGTAATACAGGAGGCCTTGCCTTACCTGAAACATTTTAAAAACCTTTAAAAAGGACTTTCTCCCTCACACAACCTCTTTGGTGTACAGTACTTGCAATATTAGAGAAATAGCTTTTAAAGTTATGATGACATTTTGTATGTTTGAAAGTTACCTTACCTATTGAATACACTGCACATGCACTTTGATTTGAAGAACAACAAATGAAATCAAAATCGCAGCAAAAGTACATAGATATTTTCACAAAATAGTTCAGCCCTAGTGAATAACTTTTAAATACTTTAGGTTTTTACACCAAATGACGACTAGCATTTCAGTTTATAGAGTGTCTTTGTTTCTTAAGTATTAGGTTCAAAGTCATAGTTTGGGTTTTTTTTTTTCGCTGAGAAAAATGCCCTAAAGTACTTGAACAGACCACAAATTGTGTCATGGTTTTTACTCATTTGTATGACTTCACCCTAATGAAGTGATTCACAACTCGTTCTCTGTTTTCTGAGAGTCTCATGTCCATGGTGTAAACAAAGTGATGTATTTTCTCTTCTGTGTCATACTATAATTTTGAAAATGTCAGGAGTTATTTTATTCGACATCCTCTCTTGATTTTTCACGGCCATCTCTTCCCCTTTCGTCACCCATATCATTCTTTCTGAATGAATGCCTTATGTAAAGCTCTCAAATATCTTCCGTTTTACAATTTAGGAAGTCCGCCTCATCACCGCTCACTTTTCATCCTCAACTCTACATCATTTCTTCATTTGGGATTTCAGTGAGCTGTAGTGTGCAAAGCTCTCTGATGCAATGTGGTTGCTATTTTCTATAGTAAGCAGTATTTTGTCTGTTTTAATAATCATCCTATTCCTGACCACTGGGCAACGCTACAAGGTTTTTAATGAGACGTGCCTCAGGCCCCCAGGACCCTTGGTTAACGATGAAAAAAAGAGGGACGACAGGCTCAAGAGAGGTAAGGGCAATCATTTCTTATTTGCAGATGGAAGTCATTTTCCTCTGTCTGCTATTTCAATTTATTCTAGAAATAAAAGATTCATATTACTGTATTGCTAAGTTATTCTTATTGTTATGACAATTCTTATTATTATTATCATCATCATTGACAAAGAATTCTAAGGGTTTCTTACCTTTAATGCAAGGTTACACTAACTGACCGGGCACTAGGAACTAAATACTCTGAACGCTGATCAGGTAACGCTAAACAGCTGGACAGGAACAAGAGCCTGGGGAAGCCGATTGGTAGACACACACGAGCGGGGATATCATATTAACGAGGGTAACATGTATTTAAATGGTATTGCAGAACTCATATAATGAAAATCATGACCAATCAGGAATAGTACTCCCAAAAATACTGTATGTAAAAAAAGGACTGTTTCTTAAAAAAAAAAAAAAAAAACTATGACGTGAAAAGCCCACAAAAATGTTCAGTATGCTCAGAACTGTATGGCAGTGGTTCTCAACATTTTTTTAGTGACGTACCCTATGTGAAAAATTTTCAGACAAGTACCGCGTGACCAGTGCAAAGCTTTTTTTTTTTTTTTTTTTTTTTGGGGGGGGGGGGGGGGGGGTACGTGACATGTCTGATTATTAGTTATTTAGTTATCCCTTCCATTCCTTCATTTGTATTGGTCCACAAAAAGAACAAACAAAACAGCAACTACATAAAGTGTCCTCTTTTGTATCAAACAAGACACCTGTTCTTCTGCGGACAAATACTGTATTTATTTATACAATAAATATTTGTCCGCAGAAGAATATGAAAAATAGTGCAAGACCAGTTCTCAAAAAGTAATTATCATAAAAAAATATTTTTCCACAGGAAAAATATCACACATAAGCAGTCATCTTTTAGGATTACAGATGAGATCTGCTCACAAAAATGAATTATTAACTTAATTATTAACAAATATTTGTCCACTGAAAAATATTCAACATTAAGTGTCTTCTTATGGGGGACATAGAAGAGATGTTCAGAAAAAAATAAATAAATAAATGAACTAAAAAAGGTACCAAGAGGTGGCATGTGACAAGTTGGGTGGAACCATTCTAGTATGGGGAGAATCTGGGTTTTGAGAATGAAATTGAATGATCATAAAATTTGTTTTCTTATATTTTCCTGAAACATTTTCAAAATAACACAATTATTTTTAAAGGAGTTTTGCATGTTTGTTTGTTTTATTTAAAATCCCAAGTACTCCCTTGGAGTTCCTTCAAGTACCCCCAGGGGTACCTATACCCCCAATTTGAGAACCACTGCTGTATGGCATATGGTGAATCCGCTATGCACAGAGGACAATCCACCCTTGAACAATAATTTGGGGAAGCATGAATAACGGATGCACCCCAGGCATCCAGCGACCTTCTCTGCCCTGTATAATGGTTTGTCCATTCATGTCACACTCGCTCATGTGACAACTCTTTATTTGCATGATGTGAAATAAAAAAAAAACCTGAAGTTTGAGCATCCTCGCCATGATTTTTGCATCACAGCCTTAAGTTCCAGCCGATTGCAGACAAGTGAAATTTAAATGAACAAAACGCAGCTTTTTTATAAAAAGTCCTGACAGTTACTATTTTAAAGCATTGATTGTTCCGCTATCCTTTAGGATATTAACATTATCATTCTTCTCCTGACTGATAATTTATTCAAGTTGGGTGGGCCGGATTTAAAAAATTACCGGGCCGCATATGGCCCCCAGGGCCGTAGTTTGGCCATGCCCGATTTAGTGTGTACCTATATTTTATTGTTTTTTGGTCTGATAAATAAAAAATAAAAAAGTGAGCTGCACCATTTCAAGTTGTAACTGAGAGAAGGCTGTGAACAGTAGTATTGAAATCCATTTTAATTGACTTAGTATGGTTGCCGAGAGCAGTGTTGGGAGTAATGTTTGAGCCCTTCGGTTCGCTGACCAGCTGCTGCTGGCTCCACCTAGGCCTAGGTTAAAGACTCGAGGCGACCGAGCCTTTGCAGCAGCCGCCCCAAGGCTCTGGAATAGTCTGCCACTGTCCATCAGGTCCGCCCAGACCCTTGGTGTTTTTAAATCTCTTTTAAAAACGTACTTCTTCTCACTTGCTTTTAGTCCACCTTGAAAGTTGAAATACCTGAAGTGCTGTGTTATCTATGTCTTAGTTGGTTTGTGTGTTTTATGTGTTTTTGTTTTTTTCAGGTTTATATTTTAGACTTTTATATTTACTGTACAGCAATTTGGTTGACTATGGCCTTTTAAAATATGCTTTATAAAAAAAAAATTGACTTGTATTGCGCATTAGAATGCATTGTAATATATAGCCCCAAAAAACACTCCCAAACCCTTTAAGTTTAAAATAATCAAAAAAGATGATAACATGAATGCAGTTCATTTGATTGCCTTGAGATGATGCTCTTGGGTACTCCACCCAACCCCCATGAAAGTTGATATTTCGTATAGCTATTGAAGACAGGCATAGTGTTTGTTTTATAAGTATTACCCCTTAACTCGACACAGTAGTAAGGTTTGGCAACAATAATTGACTATATCATACATACATATATATATATATATATATATATATATATATATATATATATATATATATATATAATGATTCCTTAGTTTAGGGTTAGACTTCGATTCACATCCGTTAAAAACCCGTGAAATTTGATTTTGTTTACTCATTCTGTTGCAATCGAGTCAACTGTTTTTTTGACTTTGATGATAGATGACAAACCTAGTTATTAAACTTAGCTATTTTTAAACAGTGATAACTAAAGAATGGAAGAAGGTAGAATTTTACTTTCTTTTTCTAGGTAAAGAATGGAATCCAATCTTTGTGAGCCACTGTGCCATAGGATCAGTGTGCTTTTAAAAATATATATTAAAATGATGTTCTGAAACTTGCAATCATCATCTGTCATACTGTAATTCCGTGAACCCTACAGGATTCCGCAAGGATCGGATTCCCAACGCTCTGGATGCTGTGGTTATCGGCAGCGGAATGGGCGGGTTGACAGCTGCTGCTCTGTTGTCCAAGGCTGGAAAGAGGGTTCTTGTTTTGGAACAACACGATCAGGCTGGTGGCTGCACTCATACCTTCCAAAATAAGGGATTTGAGTTTGATGTGGGTAAGTCAGTTCTTTCTTTTGCTTCATTCTTTTCTTTGAATTTGAAATTCCTATGGTCAAGTAATAGTTTTACACACATTTGATCCCTCTATTGCACAGGTGTCAAACTCAAGGCTCGGGGGCCAGATCCGGCCCGCCACATCGTTTCACGCGGCCCGCGAAACGCCCGTTCCAATTCAAGTTTCCAGTCGAAATATCGCAAGCGCTTTTTGCCCTCACCCTCTCTCTGATTTCAAAACTAGTTGGAAGTGTGACAAATACACCCAAAATGTATTTTATCACAGTCATGCCGGCCCTCTGACAGAAACCGTAACGGCATAATGGCCCTCGATAAGAATGAGTTTGACACCCCTGCTCTATTGTGCGGATTCAAACTCGGGTCCTTGAACCGTGAGGCATTTTCAAGATTGAACAGTTTTATTGTTATATGTTAGTATTATACCATACGATGAATTTCTTATTCTGTTCACTTCCCTGAGCAGACGATAATCAATTAAATAAATAATTATTAAATAATTAATTATTGTCAGCTCAGGGAAGTGAACAGAGTCACCAACACGGTTTAATTTTAAATCACTTTTGTTTTCAAATGGTACAATTACAAATAATTTGTTCTACTGTATTAATATCAGAGGAGACAGATAGTTTGAAAGAGTTAAAGAAGCTATCTACAAGGAGGAAAGAATCTACAGGGAAAGAAAATATCAGAGGAGGTTTCCGACACCACATATCGCCCACATGCAATGACATCCTTTCAAATATTCCCAAGCCACTACACTTAATACACAAACAAAACAAAAAATGCGTTTTCAGACGTAGCACCCGAACTTTTCATACCTGAATGAAATATTATTGAGAGCATTTCCAGCCCACTACTTGTTTACCAACATAGGACTAACTATGGACTAACTATGGACTATAACGCGCAGCAGCAAAAATTGAGGGGAAAAAAAATGTCATGGATAATCCGCACTGGACTATAAACCACAGGTCACAACATCAGATATTTACGCAAAAAGATGTTTTATGGAAGGTAAAAAAAACAAAAATTATATATATACTGTATATACAGTGTATATATATATATATATATATATATATATATATATATATATATATATATATATATATATATATATATATATATATATATATATATATATATATATATATATATAGTTATTTAAAGGTTTTTAATTGCCTGCCAATAGCAACATCCTCTCTGTCATGGTTTGTTGGGTTGTGGGTCTATTTTGAGGGGTTCAGTTTCTGTTTACGTTTATAGTTCCTGTTTCTGCCCCTGTCGCGTCTCCCTGCGTTAGTTTTGATTTAGTCCACCTGTCTGTTACCTGCGCCTCGTGTCCTCCAATCTGCTCCCTTTGCCTGTTGTCCCTGCCCAGCTGCCGTGTGTTTGTTTGATTAGAGTTGAATGTATTTAAACCTGGTTTTCGTTACAGCCCGTGTCGGATCATTGTCGTGTCATGACATTGTCGTCTTGTAGTCCCGTCTCGTCTCGTCCATCAGTTTCGTGTATTCCTGCCAGCCTGCCCGTAGTGTTTGTTTTCTGTTTTTCCAGCTTGCCTGCGCCCTTAGTTTTTGCCGTCCTGTTTTTCCCGCTTTTTGTTCCCGTTCGTTGTATTAATAAACATGGATTTCATCAACCCCCTGTCCCGACGCTCCCCTGCTTTTGGGTCCTCCTTCTCCGCAACAACGCCGGCCTCCACATCCGCCGCGCAACCCCTTGACACTCTCTTTAACAAGACTCAACATGCCTACATATTTAGCACAAACATTTATGCAAAAATGGATGGATTATTTTCAATATAAAACCAGCAGAATAATGCAGAGTTAAATCGCAGTTCAAACTCAGAATCAATTATTCGATAGCATCTTTTTCTGTCTCCCATTGTTTAATTGCTAGATTATTTTAGTGTACATATAAACACAATGCAGATAATTCATACATACAATCATATATATATATATATATATATATATATATATATAAATAAATATATATATATATATATATATATATATATATATATATATATATATATATATATATATATATATATATATATATACTGTATATATATATATATATATATATATATATATATATATATATATATATATATATACACACACACAATCATATATACCTTTATATCAAATTTACATGTCACAAACTTTCATACACAATCTTATTCAATTTAGACATATTTTTCAATATTTGTAATAATTTATTCATATTTTTATTTATATTTATTTTATCATTTATTTTCAGCCATTGATTCACATCTTTGGTTACATCACTGGTCTTACTCTGTGATAGTGCTGTGCCTTGTAAAGCACCTTGGGTTTCGTGAAAGGCACTATATAAATGTAAGCATTATTATCTTTTCAGTTCTATTTCATAGTTGTTCCATAAATTGACACCTTGAACAGATAAACACAACTGCTTGACCAGTGAATTGTCTCCTGGTGGCTAGCCCCCCAAAAAATAAAACCCCTAGATAAGCCACACTGGACTATAAACCGTAGGGCTCAAATCACGAGGAAAAAGTCAAGGCTTATAGTCCAAAAAATACAGTAATTACTTTGGAATGACAGTCATAACTCTCAGCATTGCATCGCTGCTGTTTGCAGATGATGCGGTTGTTATATATACATGTATATGTAAAATGTAATAATTTGTCGCACTGGCTTCTGAACGTAAATAATAAGTGTTCCCACCAGGCATTCACTATCTTGGCCAGCTTCATGAGAACAGTCTGCTTAGGGTTGCTCTCGATCAGATCACGGAAGGGCAGCTGCAGTTCATTCAGCTTGAGCAACACTTTGATACGTTGGTCTTGGGCCAGCCTGGAAAACACCGGTAAGACTTGATACTAGAAGATTTTTTTTTTTTTTAATTTTGGTTCATACCATCTTTCATTCTATCCTCACTTTATAGGGAGTATCATCTCTATGCAGGGAAGACTGAAATGGCAGCTAACCTGAAGAAGCAGTTTCCCGGCGAGGAGGATGCTATTGATGAGTTCTTTAGATTGATCAAGGTAGAGTAAGAAGTAACATGGATGGTTTTGTAACTGAATAGTTTGATTCAGCATCTAGTGTCTAGCATTTTTTAATGATGAAATAGAAATGACTAATTAAATTGCTGAAATGTAAAATGGTATTTCATATTGTAATGTAGCATTTCATATTTATCCATGGCCATATTTGAAATTAGATCACTGTCATTTATATTCAGGTACAGTCATTGTTTTAGTCAGTTATTTGATTATGGAAATTATTGTAACTTTTTGGCTATATTTTTATATTCCGTAAAGAGGAAAAAAACAAAAGCACATTGAAATGAACACACCCCATCCCGTATCTGGGAATACTGGAGACTGCAGGCGGCCCACCCCCCAACGATACCCACATCCGAATATATGGTACTAAGACTGTGAAATTGGGATTTGGTTTACATAGGAATTTGTCATAGCAGATATTGCTTTTCCTCCCCTCAGTGCGGATATTTTGCGTGGCCATGGATTACTCGTCAATATCAAAAATGGCTGCCTTGTAGCGGCAGAGACTTTCTCCTCAATCGCATGTGGACGCCATGTGGGGTTGTATGAGATTCTCTAGAGCTTGTTTTCTGAAGACGTAGCAACCTGAGTGAATTGAGTTTCCTCTTCTGACAAAACCCACACTCAGTCAAACCAGACGCGTGGTCGAGAATCCCATCATCCTTCCATGCTCAGGCACAGCTGTTTTTTAAAATGGACATGGACCGGGACCTACCACCGAGTTTCAGTATACCCAGCGGACATTCCAAAAACTGCTGTTACAACAGCTTTTGGATTGTCTGAGTTCCTCAAGATGCCGTTCGTGTTCGAAAACGGTTGGCGGACTTTGCTCCTGGACATGCCTTTTGTCTTTGTTTACCTGGACTATGTCTTTATCGCCAGCTCTGCAGTTGAGGAACATGTGTCCCACCTTTGGTATTTCTTCAATGAGCTCAGTCAGCACAGCTTCATCATCAACCCAGCCAAACGTGTCTTCGGCGTGACATTCATCCAATTCCGCGGACTCATAGTCACTCGAGATTGCTCTGCACCCTCCCATTGACGGCGGAAGCTATTTAGCCCTTTCTTCACCATCAAACGGCACAGCGTCCTCAAGAGTCTCTTGGGATAGTGACTAACTACAAAAAGTGAACAAAATTGGTTCATCCATGGCATATATCATGCACCCCCTATAGGAGGGACTCAAGGGTAAATATTTGGACTATGGAGAGGGTTCAGAGCATTTGAGGACACAAAAGGAGCACTGTGTCAAGATGACATCCATCCAAGACATCCACGCCCTGGCACCCAGGTCCCCCTCACAATCAATGCTTTGGCTGGAGATCCATCACCCCTCGTTCTGGAAGGCTGTGAGTCCATGGTCTGTCGATCACAAACCTCGCACATTCCCAATGTCCAAAATGACCAAGTAGTTGCCGACTCGCCCGCGGCACCAACTGTCATTCATTTTTGGAGGACAACAGACAACCAACACATCGCTGGCAAGTCCAGCGTGGTCGCTGACAGTCTCTCCAGGACCAATATCAGAACAGTGTATTAGGTTTGATTTGTTTCTGGCACGGATTGCGACCGATCTTTCGATCGTGACGTTGGACTGCTTAAGAGTTTAAACATGGGTCTACAGTACATCTGGAGGTGGTAGCGGTCAGAGATAGAGGAATCAAGCTGTGGTGCGTCACCTTTATGGGTAGGCCCGGAGCCCGGCTCCCGTTAGTTGGCAGCGACCATTTTTGACGCCGTGCATGGCCTCTCCCACCCTGACAGGAAGGCGTCCGGGATGTTAGTTTCCCAGAAATGTGTTTGGAGGGTGGTACAAAAGGACGTACACGCCATGGTGGAACCATGTGTGGCTTGCCAGCACGCAAAAATGCACCGCCACAATTATCCGTGGAACTTTGGTTGAGAACATTCATTCTGGAGGGACTTTAGACGTCAGGACAAGCTTTGAAGGAAGTTAGTTACCATGCGGTCTTGGGATGCATGTTGGTGCACTTGTTGGCTTTCATTTCTGTTTTCTTTTGGTTTTTGATTTCAATAAAATGCCCTCCTGCTCCTTCTTTTACTCCTCTTCAGATTCCCATTAAGAATCACTACATTGTTTTATTAAAACTGAGCAATAATACTGAATTTAACTGTATTTTTTGCTTTGTACTTGTTGCAGGTGTAATGACCATAAAGATCTGCCTGTCTATTGAAGACAGTAATTGAAAGATGATAACTAATAAGTGTTTGTTCACTTGCAGTTGGCCTCCAAACGGACACCACTTATTGCTTCTTTGAAGATTATTCCATATTGGCTTGTCAACTTCCTGGTGTGGACTGGTCTATTAGATTGGATATCCACAGTGTTCCGTCTAGCAACCACAAATCACTCTGAAATAATGTCCCGTCTCACGGAGAACAAAGACCTTCAGGCTTTGTCTGCCTACCTTTTCTATGGTACTAGACAGTCACAATCATTTGAATACAGTATTACAGCTATAAATGGAGCACAGGTAGTTTCCAATTTAATTTCAGTTTTGACTATGTTCTTTTCTTGAAGGCGTGTCTCCAAAACAGTCAAGCTTTCTTATCAACGCACTCCTTCTTCACCATTACAAACGTGGTGCATACTATCCGAGAGGAGGTGCGAGTGAGTTCGCCTTTCACATCATCCCTGTCATTCAGCAGACAGGGGGCGCTGTCTTGGTCAGGGCACCAGTGCAGCGTATACTGCTAAACCAGCAGGGCAAAGCTTGTGGTAAGAAAGAAGGATATAATGGATTATTTACACGTAGCTGTGTTTTTGCTTTCATTGTACTCCATGTTTAAATTTTGGAGTTTTATTGTGATTTGATTCTCCGACAGGAGTGACAGTGCTCAAAGGACAGGAGGAGATCAAGATTCTTGCTCCTGTTGTCATTTCAAATGCTGGAATCTTTAACACTTTCCAAAAATTTCTACCACGTCACATACAAGAAAAATCAGGTGATACATTCATTCACACATAGAACTGTGGAATGCAATTTGAGGTTGTATTTAAAACTTTTTTTTCTGATCCTGTCTAAATAGAAATCCACTCATTGCTGAGTATGGTGCGTCATGGCATGGGTTCATTCTTAGTCTTTGTTGGTCTGGATGGAACCAAAGAAGACTTGGGAATTGTTTCCACAAACTTCTGGATGTATAAAGACAATGACTTAGATGCACTGTAAGTTTTTTTTTTTTTTTAATTGATTCTCCCTATTTCATGACAGTCTTGTTATTTATCTCCCATTTCGAAGTACAGTACATAGTGGATTTTATAATATTTTATATTACAAAATTAGCTACTGAAGAATACTTAATGTTTTACCACTGTCCTTCATAATATTGTGAAGCAAAACATCCCCACAAGCTCATGGACTCTCATTCTGGAGTGTTGACTTCAGTGCAAGTTGTGCACATTTTTCCCGTGAATCATTAACTCCAGAATGATGAGCTGAACCATGAAATTAGAAAATTAGAAATTGTCACTTTTCTGACTGGGAAGGAACCTGAGCTAGTGTGAGGCAGAGAGGTTTTGACTAGATGTTGTCGGGCTTACTTCCACACACGGCTTAGGCTCTGGTCCCTAGTCCTCCCAAGAGGGGTTGGACACTCTACCATTCTGGAGTTGCTCACGGTGAGAGGCGCTGAGCAGGCGCTTGATAGTACCTTCGAAATATCGTCTCAATACCTTGTTGTTATTATCGCCGCTTGGAGCGTTGACGTTGGGGTTTCCCCCGGTAGAAGAAAGGGTAGCTTCCCACCGCGTTCGGGCAGATGGATGGTTCTTGACTGTTATTTGTGCCTACGCACCGAACAGTACTTCAGAAGAGGCAGGCGACATTGAGTAGGATTGGACCATGTTCCGCCATTGAAAACAATATTTAAGTAGAGAAGTAAAGTAAGAGGGTATTCCACACCCATGTATTTCTAATTTTAACAATGTCATGTGAATAAACTACAGTATACATATTTTCTCACCTAGTTTTGTTTTGGATTTCATGAATACATATGTATGGGGCTGTGTTTGAACTACGTGGGAAGAATGGAACAATACTCTTCGCTGAACAGAGAGGAGGTTTTGGGGAACATTCCCATGATGTTCATCACCTTTCCATCTGCCAAAGACCCTACAGCCAACGTTCGACAACCGGGTAACTCAGCGTTATGTAGAAATACTTAAATGTACAACACAATTCCTCAACACGTTGTCATTATTCTGGTCATCGTCGATGGTTATTGTCGATATAGTACATCTATGACTGATTCGAATAAGAACATCCCAATGACATACATCCCAGAACATCCCAATAAGATAAAATGTAGAGTAGATGTAGATACATATAACGTTTGGGGGAAATATCATGGTAGCGTACCAACAAAGGCCAAAATGTGAACATAGCCATGTCATCCGATTATTGAAAGATTTTCATTTTTAATTTAAAAACTCTTACTTTAACCTCTAGTACTCCTTAGGGCACACTCGTGCACCAAACAACACTACTCAACAAACCAAGGTTCACTGATGTAAATGCTTAGTCATTGTAAAGTTGCTATTTTTCAGATGTACGGAGTGGTCTTGTAATATTGTGTTTTGAAAGCAATTTGATCTCTATAACCTTTTCTCAGTAGCAAAGAGTCACCAAAAAAATGTTTCCCTGTGGAGATAATTCTAATGACATTTTTTCCATTCAGGAAAATCTTGTATGACTTTGTTAACCATGGCTCGCTATGAGTGGTTTGAAGAATGGGAAGGGACAAAGATTGGCAAGAGGGGACAGGATTACCTGGATCTGAAAAACGGAATGGCTCAGGAGATGCTGAAGTGGGCCATAGTCATCTTCCCCCAATTACAAGACAAGGTTGTATACTTTTCTTCGCACTGTCTTTAAGTGCACTTCTCACGTCAGGTTTTTTTTTTTTAATGTATTTGTCATGATCACGAGGTCGATCACAAAAATGCAGGAAAGCCGGAAGGTGCTCAAAAAGGCGTAGAATAGTAAGACAACCACAATGTTATGAGGAGGCATTTGCAATTTTTATTATCTAATCTTCAGTATAGCTGACAAGTAACAAATATACTTGTCAAATTGAATCTGTTGCTGAATAAAAAGAGCACTAATGTTTGACTTAAAGCTGTGTTTCTCAAAAAGTGGGGCGGGAGGAGATGCCAGGGGGCACGCCAATGTATCCAGGGTAAAAGGCTTTGTTTTTGTCATGAGAAGTGTAATTGCAATAAAATACGAATTTTTATATCTCTTTTTTTTTTTTATTTAAGGCACTTTGACGCACTTGTTTTTTCCTGTTTTAGACGAAGCTATAACCCATGTAAACACTATACAAAAATAATTAACAGTTGTTGAAAGTTTAGATTGCTTTTTTCTTTTGTTAAGGTTAAAAAGGATCCAGGTTTTCGGTAGACATGACATTTTTATAGATAATAGTCTTACTTATAGTCAGCACGTTGGGGGGGTGCGCGAAAAGTTTTCTCTTATCTAGGGGGGGCTTGGCAAAATATAATTGAGAAGCACTGACTTAAAGGGACAACGTGTAAGATTTAGAACTTTTTTCATTCCAGACAGCAGGAGGTGCTGCACTTACCATTGTCCGAAGGTATAACAAACATGGCCACCTCCGGAGAAGTGCCACCCCCTCATGTAGTATCATATAATGATAATTAGACCTATGATTATATTTAAAACATACTGTTGTCGTTAAGAACCAATTTATTTTCAAGTTTTTGAAATGTATAATCATTCAATTTATTCCTATTTAATAAAAAGCGGTCTAAATCACTGTCCCTTTAAATGATTTTTTGTTTGTTTGTTATGTTTCCACAAACCTTTGTAATGTGGGTCCTTGGAAAATGTTCTTTCTAAAAGGCTTACTCCAAAAAGTTTGAGAACCCCTGATATAAACAATATACAGTAGGACCAAACACGGAGCCGATTTTTCTGATTTTTCATTATTAAACTGTACATACTATTTCAAAGTCAAAGTCAATTTTATTGTCAATTTCTTCAAATGTATTCAACATACAAAGGAATCAAAATTGCGTTTCTCACTATCCTCCGCGTTTTACATGTACAATAACAAAGTGCAGATGCGCAAGACAAGACAATCCTAAAACTAGATTCTTAACAATAGTAACCTGCAGTATGTTAGGGCTACTTTGCCTAGTGTTGCTAAGCTAAAAACTAAAAGTAAAAACGAAAACCAGGTATGGCCAGAGTACCCCGAGACAAGACATAAGTAGCAGCATATGACAAGACGATCCAACAGGACGAGACAAAGCAAGACAACTCTGATTGTGGTTGTCCCAGCTGTGTGCATTTGAGGTAGTTGTTATAGTTGTAAACGTAACCGCTAGTGCAAAAGAAGTGTAATTATAAATAAATATGGCAGCAGCAAGTCTGTGTAAATTTCTGTCATCTAGGTAACTTTTGATCCATTTGTGCCAATCCTCTAATTCCATACCTCTCTAATTTTTCCAGTACAGTATGAAATGTAATACAAGATGCTTTAAATATAGAAAATGTTGATTTTTAACAGTTTAAATGTTTTTTCAAGAGCAGTACAGGTGGCAAACATTACAGTCAGTGCTTTTTGTTCCAAGGAATGTTTGGGCATGTTGCGGCAAGAAAAAACATGAAAGGCAAAACACAACAACTGTTGCTAACATCCTTTTAGGAACCTTGACAAAAACTGAACATTTGCGATATTCTCAAGCATTTTGTGGTGTATTCAGAGGTTTTACCTGTTTTACATGGTATCATACATTTTAGCAACAATTTAATTGCTTGCATATTTCTGTCTTCAGGTTGTTATGGTCGATGCTGCCACACCTCTAACTAATGTCCATTATTTGGGTGCACCGAGAGGTGAGATGTATGGTGCCGAACACAATTTGGAGCGCTTCACCCCAGAAACGGTTGCAAGGACCAGACCACAAACACCAATCAGTGGTCTATACTTAACAGGTAATCAAAGCCAAACAAACTTTGTGCTACTGCTCATTACTGTAACTGTGTGTTTGTTTGCAGGTCAGGATGTGTTCTGTAACGGGATGGCTGGAGCTTTGCACGGTGGACTTCTCTGTGCCTCGGCTGTCTTAAATCAGATCCTCTATATTGACCTTTTAGCTCTTAAGGCCCGCCTTAAAAAAAAAAAAAGCCAAATCATAAGCTCATCTGAAGATAACAAATTTACTTACAAATAGGGATGGGTACCTTTTATATTTGAAGCATTTAGTTCCAATTTTTGGTAAATAGGAATCGATACTGGTGCTCAACGCTACCGATTTTGGGTAGTTTTTTTCTGTTCTTTGTAGTACTTAATTTTGTAATTTTTTTTAACAGTAAAATAATTAAAAAAAAAAAAAATCCATTTGACAATTCTTTCCATCATTTCAGGAGGATGAGGTAACCAGTGCAGTAAGTTTGAACAACAACAGAACATCCTCATATGAATTTAAAACAAATGAGCTTACAAGTATAGAGTATAAATAGCGGTGCAACATTTAACAACTATTTAAGAATAAATGATAAAAACAACAATTCATTTTTCACAATAAAACGAGTGAAGCAAAATTCTTTACAATGAACAACCAAGGAAACAAGTTAAGCAGTAACTTAAGAAACAAAGATCAATATTTGCATTTGTTAACTTGGTTCCTTGCGTAGTTGCTTTTCAAAAACGCACGGCCTGCCACACGCCACACCATAAGTTTAAACTGAGCTTTCACTGAAAAATAACAAAAAAGTGATGGGTGGAAGAGGACGTAAATGGACAAAGATAATAAATAGGACTCAAATTCATCACTTGATTGTACCCAGTGCAGTATGTGATACCCGTTCCATTTCTGACGCAAGTTTTCGCTAAACCCATATGAATAGTGAAAACGTACAAATAGGTTAAGTATATAAAAGTATTGTTCTATGTACATCGCTGCAATATATTTTATAAACTGCATTGGTTTGGCGGCAGGCAAATTTTGTTTACTTCTGTAAAGCTTGTAGTGGCTCTGGTTTGCGAAATCTGCAGCCAAGCAATGCTGGTTGGTGATGAAAATGAAGACCTCTTAGACTCGGGCATCTCGGTTGGAGAAAGATTCATTCTATACTGTCATACCGCTGATACTTTAGCCACACGCTAAAGAAATTAATACAACTAAATGAACATCCAAAAATACACTTCACTTCAGACACAGGAAATGTATTTTTGGCGTGTGTGAAATGGTAAATTCTTCTGCACCCGCAGTTACAACTTGGATTCACCTTGGAACCATAATGTGGTGGTTCATGTGAATCAGTGCTTGATAGAACCAACCCTAATTGGTCTCTCTATAAAAAAAAAAAAAAAAGCATATTCTTTGGTACCCATCCCTAGGTACAACCTCCTTCCCCCAAATAATGACTTACAGCTTATACGGTGCATGTGTCAATGTATTACATAATATCCTAAATAAAAGAATGCCATCAAGACACAATGATGTTCTTAGAGCCTTAGTTGATCTGGTTGTATATTTGTATTCATGAAGAAGAACAGCACCTTCAAATCTGAAAGCATGGTCCTCCGTTAGAAAAGGTTAGAATGCTGTCTCTGGGTCACGGATGGGTCCTGCCCCAAGTGGAGGAGTTTAAGTATCTGGGGTCCTGTTCACAAGTGAGGGTACGATGGAGCGGGAGATCGTCAGGTGGATCGGTGTGGCGTCTGCTGTGATGCAGAAGCTGTACCGGTCTGTCATGGTGACGAGTGCTAAGCCAAAGCTCTCTATTTACCGGTCGAGCTACGTTCCTGTCCTCATCTATGGTCATAAGATACGGGCCTTGACCGAAAGAACGAGAACCCGGATACAAGCGGTCGAAATGAGTTTCCTGTGCAGAGTGTCCGGGCTCGGTCTTCCTGGAGGGACTCGGGGTCGAGCAGCTGCTCCTCTGCGTTGAGAGGAGCCAGTTGAGATGGTTAAGGCATCTGGTCAGGACGCCTCCCTGGTGAGGTGATCCGGGCATGTCCCACCGGGAGGAGGTTCTGGGGATGACCCATGACACGCTGGAGGGACAATGTCTCGCTGATGCCCGGAGATCTTCCCAGAGGAGCTGGACGGAGTGGCCGGGAAGAAGGAAGTCTTGGCTTTCCTGCTCAAGTTGCTGCCCCCATGACCTGACCCCAGCTAAGCGAAAGATAATGGAGGGATGGATAAAGTATATGCTTATTCATTTTGATCCTCAAACTATTTAATAAATAGGATTTTTTTTATCAATGGCATAAAATAAACAAGTTTTGAGCTGAACCCCATTCGATGCTCGAAATAAGCTGTTTCGCATTACTGATGGAAAATTTGCTAAACTGGTGGAATCGCAAAACTGAGACTCAATTGCTCAAAGACGGTCCCCAAATGATTTTTTTTTTAACAAGCATGAGCCCACCAAAGGAGGGCCCTCCTGGAGCAGGGAGGCCCGTTGGATAGGGATCCCACTCTCATTCTCTTGTCCTCCCACCCTGCTCTCTGGTGTGCGTCCACACTGTTATTGTGGGGGCTTCCGAAGGAGCTGGCAAGCCAATGACCAACGGGTGACAAGTGTGTTGAGCCTGGCTCGGCAGGGTTTGAGAAACTTTGCACTCGCTCAAAGACCTACTAAGGGCTCGCGGACAACTCGCCTTTATTGAGGAAAGGTCACCAAGGACGAGGTGGACTCCATCGCAGGACCACAGGTGGGATGGGCCACTTCTCCACTCGGTGCTCGGGCGAGCGATGCTGGCGCGTATGCTCGCTACGTCTCTGCTGCTGGAGGTTGACTTGGAGGAAACATCTGCCTGAAATCCCGCCGGTGCGAGGACCCCGCCGGCGGGTTCGGTGCGCCACTCAGTCCATGAGGTGTGGCAGAGTGAGGAGCTAAGCTCCAGGCCCAAACCCGCGCCTCAGCCCAAAAGGGTGCGCTTCTTCGGACATGGGTGCCAGCAGCTTGACTAAAGCCAAAATTTTGAGTTGAGTGAGCCACAGGTAAGGGCGGCAGTAGCATAGTATGATGGTGATGAGTGCAAATTTTTTTGTGTCGAAGACCTAAACGCAAGCACATGAGTACAGAGAGATTATGTTTGTCAAATAGTGGGGCAGGCCCCCCTGGGGGACTTGAGGCCATGCGCGGATGACCCCAGGGAAAAGGATTTGTTTTTGCCATGTAACGTGTTTTCCCAGGTTCTTTGATTTTTTTCATGGTTAGACAAACATTTAACCTGTATAAATGCTCTAAAAAAAGTAAACAGCTGTTGAAAAGAGTTTTATATTGCTGTTTTCTTTTGTTAATGTTATAAAGGATACACCTTTGGGTATACTTATACAATTTTCAGAGGTAGTAATCTTGTTTATGGTCGACGTGGCAAGTGCGTGTGTTTCTTTATGTTTTGCAATGCCCCCCCCCCCCGCCCAGGAAAGCGAAAACCTTTCGCTCCCCCCACTCATTCCTCCGATTATAAATAAGATTAAGATCTCTAACAACTGTACAGGTATACCTAAAACTGGATCCTTTGACATTAACACAAGAAGTAAAAAAACACAATATAAATCATTTTAGCAACGGTATACATTGTCAACTACTATAATTCCCCAAATGTAAGATTTGCCTGTGTATACGACGCACCTTTAATTGATCGAATCACTGGAATGAATCTATCTATCTTGTACATATTTTTTTTTCAATGAGTTGAAGCAGCTTCTTCAGATCTGATTTTGAAATTTACATTGTGTATTTAGCCGCTTACAGATAGCTGTAAGCCATTTTTGAGTTTATCATCACAGAGGACGTCATCAATAGCACAATTCAAAACGGGATAAAACAGACAGTGCAGGTTGGTCAATTCCTCCACACAGAGATCACGCCGGTTTCACGGTTTTCGATAAGCGTGCAATAAAAATATGTTGAAAATAACAAATTATATCAAGTCGATGATCAATGTTAACAGCTGTGTGTTTATGCAGGGTGTGTAATCCTCCCAAAATGGATATGGTAGAAAACAAATGACATCCCACAAAGCCTTGCTGCGAATAGCCAAGTAATTAACTATTTTACCGTCAAAGGGCTATCGGTGCCCCTTTTGTACTGTGACATGCAATAAAAGCTCAGCTTGTACCCTGTGTCGTTTGAGAAGCATTTTTATTTTGGCTAAGCAACAACAGTTTAGTTTAAACATTGAATGACCTTCTCTTCGATCATACAGTACAAAGCAATGTGTGACAGGTCAGATATGAATGCATTACATGCTTGTATACTTATGTTCTTGCAGCCTCTTATGTCCAGAAGTGTCAAAGATTTGATGCGCTTCAGGTAGGACATGCATCCATCACTTAGCTGATAACAACCTGAGTGGGCAAACAGACACAAGCACCTTCATTGTTAAGTCAGTTTTCTTGCTTAGTAGGGTTGGTTTAGGGGATAAAAGTATAACTTTTATACACTGCACTAGTTAATGTCAAATAGTATGGATACGACTCATTACTATGAATTAGAGCTGAAAAACAAACAGGGTGTAAACAAGTCTTCAAGACTTGATACTTAGAAATAATAATAAACTAAAATAAATAATTAATGGCAAAAACTTGTCACACAGGGCAATAGAGCTAACTTACTTGCTGACTAATAACGAACTAAAAAAAAAGCCTACTTAGAGCCAAGCACATTATTTACTTTCAAGCCAATTTTGATTAATTAGCAGTCCAAATGTCATTTTCGGTCATTTCAAACCAAATTTATTCCAATTTTTTCCCAATCAGATTTTTCAAAAGGAGTTTCAATTGACAGCTAGCACTGTACATATGAAGAATCAGCTGAGAAACTCAACACCACTGTTCACAGTACAATATATTCAGGCGAGAAAATATGACGCTTTTGTCATGCAAACGTGGGAAACATTGCACTCTAGTGGTAGTGCTTGATTTGACTTGCAATGTAAAAAAAAAAAAAAAAAAAAAAAGTGCTTGCCTTTTTAATGTTAATACCGCCGTGGTTCATCTTAAGCGTGGCAGCCAATATCGTGATCGCGATTAAAACCTCGATTGATTGTCCAGCTCTACTATGAATTAAACAAAATTACGAACCAGTAGACAATTATAAACTCAAGTTGTGTCATGAAATGTATGCACGATTCATGAAGTATAAACTGTAAAGAATAAGTGTAATCCCATGATTTCGTTTCTGTCCACATGGATATTGTCATGCCTCCTGCAGCTGTAATGAATCACGGGCAACCTCATGACCAAATCACAGGCACGGCGACCTAATGACATGCATGATGGACACACAATGGTTGCTCGAACCACCCGGTGGCCGGAGGCACTGCCCCTGTCCTCCACAACCTCCGTAGACATTGCCCGTGTGTTCCTGTCATCCTGGCCTGCATGTTTTGGGATGCCCTCTGATCTCACCTCAGACAGCGGACCGCAATTTGTGTCAGAGCTCTGGACGGCTTTGGCTGAGTCTTTGAGTGCACCGTACTACTGCTTACCACCCTCAGGCCAATGGTTTGTGTGAACGTTTTTATCAGTCGCTTATAGCGGCGATGCAAGCCACGCTCTCGGATGGTAATTGCGTGGACCACTTGCTGTGGGTGTTACTCGAGTCACGTTTGGCTCCAAAAGAGGATCTTGATGCCGTGCCTGCAAAACTGGTGCTTGGGCCGCCACTTAAGAGTTCCTGGCGAGTTTCTCCCTGAGAATTCCGCCATGCGTCCCTTTTCCTCTTCGTTAAGAGGGGCCGTGACCAGTTCACCATTACTTTCCTAAAGTGTTCATACCCTCAGCGCTCATGTCTGCTGGCTTCATACCTATGACGGCCGACGACTACAACAACAGATGAAAATTGCTATCACGACATTTTTAATTCGCCGTTTTTTGTGCATTCCCGTCGTTGGCGAAACAGGTGTCCATAGGTGACCGATCGACGGACAGCCCATCAGTGCAGACAAAGTGCCCACCTCTGGTATTATCAAAGCAAAATGAACGTGCTCTTATAGTTGAATGGAGTAAAATGTAAATAAAAATACCTGATAGAATGAGTTCATTGAGGTTGTAGCGAGTGTGTGTGCCCCCTGCTGCCAGCAAAGCTATTGAAGAATCTGTAATGTTTTTGCAATGAGCCAGATCCAGCTTCTCCAAGTGCGGCATATGATGCTGCATAAGTCGCAGAGACGACTCGTTGATATCCAGACCAGACAGATGCAGTTCCACAATGTTCTTCAGTCTGTAGCGAGATGAGTCTGAGCCTAAAATGATGGAAAAAGGAAACACTTTGATGTCAATGTAAAGCAATGTAAAAAAATACAAATCTGTGAGCTTGCCCACTTCTGTTTAATCTGACCATGTTGAGTGAGGATCTCTTTAAATTGTGTATCTTTTATGCCTTCGCACCAACGCAGATCCAATAGTCGAAGAGAGGGAAGAGTAGGGGAGGCCAATGCTGATAGGCATGACCAGGACAGGCCAGCAACCTTTAACTCTTGAAGACCTAAAGTAAGAGAAAGTGAATATGAAAGAGGAATGATGTGCAGAATGAACGGAATAAAAATGTATCTGCTTGGCCAAGAGGTACAGTGGGCTGGGGGAATATATATATATATATATATATATATATATATATATATATATATATATATATATATATATATTATATATATATATATATATTATATATATATATATATATACATATTATATATATATATATATATATATATACATACACACACACACACACACACACACACACACACACACCCATTGTTATGACCCATGGGTCATATGTAGTTTTTGTATGTGTTCTGTGTTCTCCTTTGTTTGTGTGTGCGTGTGTGTGAATGCCTTTTGGTTGGAGTGTGTCAATTGTGTGCAGGTGGTGTCGTCCCATTGGCTGGCTCTCCTAATTTGCCACCCTACTTAAGCAGCCCACGGACCAAACTCTGTCTCTCTCCGGTCATCCCACCGCCAGAAAACGCCACCACAGAAATTGTTAGATAGTGTGCATCTGTGTTGCTCGCTGTGTTTGTAAGAATCTGTAGATTGAGCAGTAGTAGGAGGGAGACGCCGTTTTGGTTTAACCCCTTTTCTCCTGTTTTTGCGTTAGATAGTTAGTGAGCCAATTGTCATTCGTTTCCTTTTGGTTTGGTTAGTTAGTTAGGGATTCAGAAGATCTTTTGTTTGTTATTTTGTTTGTTTGCTCTCCCTCCGAAGACAATAAAAGCTGCTGTTTTTGTTGAACAACTTTAGTTTCACGGGCCTTTCTGGTGGTGAGGGTACGGGGGAGCACACACGTTATATCCCAGTTCCCCTAGGCTGGTTGTAACATACATATATACATATATATACACACACATACATATATACATACATACATATATATATATATATAAATATATATATATGTATATATATAGTATATATGTGTATATGTATAATATTGCAGTATACACGTTTACTTAAGACCGTTAGAAATCTCTTATTTATTCTTTTAAAATAAAATGGTCAAGTGGAAACTCTCCATTGTTAGCATGTTTAATCATGTAAAGATTTGACTTTAATTCAACGTCTGGGCCGCTGCTAATAATAAGGAAACGGCTAACGGCTCACTTACAGTACAGTGTAGAAGGTTTAATCATTTAAGATGGAAATATTTGAAGAAGTAAATATGTGTACTGCAGTAATATTTGTCTTAAATAATATGCATAGCATGAAGACTTTTCACATTTAAAAAAATAAAAAAATATATATATTTTTTATTTGAAAAGTGTATCTTCGCTCCTTCGCGGGTTTTACTTTTCGTGGAGGGATTCCGGTCCCCATTAACTGAGGGGTCACTGTATAATAAAATAAGGCGTTTCAAAACCGACACGCAATATATTGGAAACTGAACGTCGTATTGCAATCGGCGTATTGCGTCGCTTCATATTGCCATATATCGATCAATATTGTCGCCCAGCATTAATATACAAACATGTGTACCTGGAAGCCTGGTGAGAAGGCAGTTGAGCTGTTTCTTTGCCAGGGGCGTCCATGAGAGGTCCAAAGAAATGGGTTGATGTTTTATGATCCCTGCCAAGGCCTCGTTACTGAGAGGTTTGGATCGACTCACATCCAGATGGCTCCATAGATGCTTATCAAAGCTCCTGCACCAATCAAGAAAACGTCATTTTGTATTTTGCTTAACACAGGCAAAACTGCAAATAAATAAATAACACAAGCATTAAATTAAGGACATACCATTTATACCAAGCCTTGCACACAGTCATGCACCTGAACAACTCAGTTCTGCTAAGGTATCTGAAAACAGACACCCACACTTCCTTTTTTCCTCCACTCTCATCCACATCCTGCAAAGACGACAGGGACAGGGATGGAGGTGACAGCACAGGAGAGACAGAACAAGTGGAGGGTTCTCCTTCCTCTGAGACCACCGCCTGATCTATAGTGCCCCGGATGCCACAGATGCGACGAAGACTTGGCCTGCAAGATAACATTTGAACAATCTGATTGTCGCATACACTTGTATCATCGTAGTCAAGTTTTTATCAAAGTAAGTGCTCACAACAAATGATGCACCGTGACGGTCTTGTTAGTAAACTGTGTCTTCTGTGGCGGGTGAGTTCACATAGCAATTATCAGTATTGCAGCCAAGACCTGAACCTTTTCAAAAATATCAGTATACCTGGCCTGTGAGTTTGACATCTGTGCTTTAAATTATCCGTCATTATGTTGTGGAATACATTTTCTAGATCAAATGTACTCCTGGTCAAATTGAAGTCAAGTCATACTTATTTATATAGCCCTTGATCACAACGGAGTATCAAAGGGCTTCACAAGTGAAAGTCACGGAGAAAATCACAAATTTACAATGGCATTCTCTGAATGAAGCTCCCAAAAGTGGTCTTGGGAAATGGTATGGGTTGACTACACTAAAGTGAATACTTGTACTAGTATTGTTTTAAAAAGTGGTATCAAACATCCCTGGTGCGTTATATGGCATAATATACTTGTACATTGGTGTCTGAGATACGAGTGAATCGACTTACATTTTTCGTGACGTGAGCTATCGCATACTGTAACCTTTTTTTTGTCTTTGTAAACAAGCAAAATTTCAGGTCTGAGTTACCGTGTTCACTGAGAGGTGCATACAGAGCTTACTCATCATCAAAAGCGTATGGAAATACATTCAAGAAGTGGTGCACATAAGTGAGAACAATTATGTTGAACACAGGGCTCTCAAGGACCTGACTTGGAGACCCCTAACCGTAAAGAAGGGTTAAAGAAATATCTATCAAATGAGAGAGTTTGATACCTAACTATATATTTTACATTAGAACGATTGGCTGCACACACATTTTCTAATTCACAACCAATTTCCCGGATTGTTTTTTTTTTTTTGACAACCCAACGAGAATACTTCAGTAACAGAATGCAGCGTTTATCTTCCGCAATCCAAATAATTATCAGAAGCTCCATATACTGAATGTTACAGTGAAAAGGGTTACTTCTCTTTCGAGGAGGTTAAGTTACAAAATACCAACCTTCCTGGTCCTTGCGGAACTTGGCCATCCCATGTGTCATTGTTCTTGAAGCGTAAAGATTTGGAAAAAATGGTCTTACGGTTGATGCTTGTTTGACCACATGACTTTATAGGAGGTGACCTAAAATCCATGGCAGTTTCCATTTTTGGAACCATAGATCCTATTAAAACAAATCAGATACATGTAACTTTTTAGTTTAGACATAGACAATTAAACGAGTTATCCATTTCTACTTGAAAGCTACTGTAGCTACTTTGTGAACAAGGATGAAATTGGACGTTGGTTCTGTCTGCTCGCTTCTTTCATTGAAAATACTGCTGTAAAAACTTCAGCTAACAACAGCTCCTGATTGCAGCAACAAATGCAGCCAAGTGACTGCCTCAACTTTAGCTTGTCCCATTACCATCATAACCATGAGCAAGAATACGGCCGATATACAATTCTTTAAGTTACCGTTCATAAGACGCATCCATACATTTTTTGGGGAGAAAAGTGCGTGCTATTTGGAGGGAATTCTGGCAAATATAATTTCGAAAAGAAGTCTATAAATCCAATGGATGAGTAGCTCAATTTTTATTTCTTTAGACAAGAGGAACATTTTGTCATGTAACAAGAGTTTCGCTTAAAAAAAAAAAAAAACAATTACAGATGAACTGCAATTCCCTGAATATAAGATGCACGTTTTCTTTAAAAATTGAAGGCCAAAATAATGGATGTGTCCTATGAAGTGTAGCTTAAAGATTTATTTTATTTTTTATTTTTGTTTTTTTTAATTTGACAAGAAAATATGAAGAATTTACAAAGATACATTTTTTTCTGTTTTGCTATAGTTTTTACATTGTCACCAAACTGATGGTGCGTTCTATATATGGTACCATAGAAAATACCAGAACTTGAGCCTAAAGTTAAGGGTGCGCCTTATATTTGGACAATTATGTTAAATAATCCGTTCCATGATATTGTAGTTTATTGGAATGCACCTGTATGCCTTGACTAACTGGCGATTAGGGCATTTGTTAGGAAACGGAATACTTTTTCTAGTGGGGTTTTTGGACCTACCGTCGGACTTGGTGGGGCGTTGTAGAGTAACAGTTAGGTATGAGCCACAAAGTATGTCATCATTGAGATCAGTCATCAGGAGCACTGGAGGTTCTGAGTCAGAATCACCAGGTCCTTCCAGCTCTTCTTCTTGTAGGTCCATGTCCTCATCCTCTGGGTCAAGTTCCCGTTTGTCACTGTTATCAAAATCCTCATCATCAGTCCTGGACCTCTTCCGACACTGACGAGGATGGTGATCTTGGTCTCGATGCCCACTGCTGTCGTAATCTTTATTCTCTGCATCACCATCATCAGAGTCCTCAGTAGAAGTGCCGCTTTGCTGCATCCTTGAACCACTTCTTAGTCCCACCCCTCTTCTTCTACCAGCTTTGTTCCTGTGTATGGAAGGAGCACCAGGGATCCCAGGGCCTTCCCTGCTTCCCCTGTGGGTTGATCCTCCTTTGAGCAGCCCTCTCCTATTAGTGCGCAATCTCCTCCGGAAAGAGTGGCAGCCTCCAGGCTGTAGCCTTACCCTTTTTCTCTGTGTGGCTGTAGACACAAGTCAAACAAAAAGTACGCTAGAAAACGCACTGTGAATTATAACGTACACAAAGATCCTTATATTCTCGCTAAAATTAAAGATGCATAAAGGCATTTCTGGAATTCAATATCAAATTTTCTCTGCCAAGGAAGTGAGTGAGGGATTTATCAATTACTGTTTATTCGTAGTTCAGTTTAAAATAATAATTTTTTAACTTTACTGTTTGTAGATGACTTCCTTGGTTCCTTACTTAGTGTAGTATGTATAAAACTATTGATATATAAACGGGGACCTGGGGACATATTTTCAATAAAAACTGAACTATGTGTATCTGCCTAAATTCTTGTTCACTCTGCAAAGGTAAATGAAAAAGCACAAACTTTCATCCTCGTCATCACCGCTGGAGTCGTTTGCTTCGCGACAGTGTCTCTGCTGTCGGAATATCTTCGCCATGCGGGTATCCAGCAGAGATGAATATTTCCGCTGATAGATGTTTGAAAACAAGAAAAGCGGGAATATGACATGACAAATTAACAAAGATAGGGGAAGCATAAGATTACAGATGAGAGATACAACTATATATACTGTGTGTGTATATATATATATATATATATATATATATATATATATATATATATATATATTTATATTTTCACACTGTCACACTTGTAAATAATATTTTCACGCCGACGCGCCGGTGCATGTGCTGAACTCACAGAACGACCCTTGTCAGTGCGTGTACCGCTTTAAGACAGTCACGTGACCATGTCGTGAACTGCGTCGACACAGCAAGAACGCGCAAATATGTGTTTATAAGGAAATGCGTCTGTCAACACTACGCAACTGCTGAAACGAGCCAAATCACACGGTTGATTCACTGCCTTGTGAGCGTGTTATCACTCTCAACGTTCTAATAATTCACACATTGCAGATATTTTTTCCATAAATCCATATTTTTCGAACCAATTCAACATTCATTCCCAATGGGAAACAGTCCCATTCGTTGTCAGTCGGAATTGGATCTATTTCATACCTAATGGGAGACAGTCCCATCAAATCTAATTTTATCTATCGAACAAAAAATGGCTGCTTGGCACGGTGGTTAAAGTACCGGTCCATGGTTAGACTGCAGACCGGATTCGCACTTCCTTCACTTCTCAGATAAACAATTGTTTTTCTATTTTGATACTTCCAATTCCATATATTCATACTCACATATTCGCAAGAGGACTGCCTGTATTTTTCTTACTCTAAATGTTTATCCTTTTCCCCACAAATCCACATTTTCCTCCTCAAATTCCATTGGCTTACATTGGGCAAATTGACATTTAACTATAAACATTTACCAAAAAAACAATGTATGAAATTTGACATAAGGTCATTCATTAGTTATAATACTTATAGTAATCTACTATAATTCCTAATTTATTAGGTCTAGTGATGCCCCGGTTATACACTAGGTCGGTTCACTTTGTCAAGTGGGTTGCCTGCAGGGATTTTTAACGTCCAGTAGGTGTCAGTATTTGATGACACAATATCAACACAATGTGTCAAGTGTGCCAACACGCTCATGTCATAATTACTGTCACAAGTATTTCACCATTAATCTCATTAAAAATGAAAAACTAGCGTTGCCGCTCCAGTCAAAGGAAGGTTTATGCATATTTCTATGGAATTTGTGACATTTCTGCCACATACCTACATTCCCACTTATAAATTAATGGTAACAATCATAAAACCACTTGTATGAAAATTGAGCGAGAAATGTGGTGTCTTCAATCAAAAAAAAAAAATCAACAGGTGACATCAATATAGAAAGTTAAGACTGAATAACATGTTGTTGTAGAGTTGTAGAGCACTGACAAAATTAATTCTTTACATAAGTGGAGGCCTTAAAAGCTGAGAAAGTATCTGTCCTAAAAAATGATCCATGTGGAAAACAAAGGAGCTGAGTAAAACAAATATAGTCCTACTAATTTTAAAATACAAAGAGTAGGCACTTTCTTAACATTATACCCCAAATGCATTTGTCTTCAGTAAGTAATTGCATTCTTATCTACTTGCACACTCATCCCCTTTTGTTTGTCAGTTGTGTACCTCTGAGTCGGTGATGCCTTGAACACATTTTGGACACTCCCAGCAGCTTGGCAGGTCTTTGTTGATAACACCTTCACCTTGAATCTGCAGTGAAAGAAAGGAAGTTGTTATATTATTAAGCAGTGAAACCACATTTGATTCATTTCCATGGAAACGCCAATCAAATAAATTTTGACATCTTTGGGAAAGAACAACCCCCCCCCCCCAAAAAAAAAAAACACCACCGCCTCTTGAATATACCCTGTCTGATTATAAAAGGGATCCAATAACCTTTATATTGTGTGAGAAGAAGATTAGTACTTAACACCTGTAATTTCCTGTCTTCACTTGGTGGGGAACGGACAACTAATGGAATATGATGTAAGGATATCTGCTGAGAGGATCATTCTTCAACACAGTACTGTATACCCAGTCATCTGAAATTTTGGGTATAGGCTGATGATAGCATGGAAATCCAAATTCCCAAATCACTTCTTGAGCTCATCAACAGTTTTCAAGATTTTGCATAAGAACTGTTACGATAAACTTCCATGGAAGGCTTGGTGGAGGAGGTCTCTGAATAGTTTACTGACTATGGGATAAGGTTCTTGCACACTTGTTAAACAGCAAAGAGCTTCTACTCAACAGTAGGTGACAGCTGTTGGATTCTTAATTCAGATGTTCATTGTGTGATAACCACTCCTCTCTTTAAATCATCAATAAGAAACTTCAGACTTTTTCATAATTGATCTAGCCAGGATTTCTAAATACTGTTTGAAATGGTTTGGACAAGGAATAAATGACCTGGACTAGGAGTAAATGGTTATCTTGAAACAGTTGTGAATTTTTTTAATGACATCAAGTCATCAGGTTGGGCACAGTCTACTGTAAATCAAGAGTGTCAAACTCATTTTGGCTCAGGAATTGCATGGAGGAAAATCTATCCTCAAGCGGGCCGGACAGATAAAATCATGCTATAGAGTACAAATATCTAAAATGCATGAAATTGCATATTTCAACATTCATTGTAAGGCACAAAGAAGCCTGCGGATGAGAACTGAGTCAGTTATTGAGCACAAGGTGAATTGTGACAGCAGCTTGGTACAACGTACTTATTAACAGTTTTTTCTATGTTTTTTTTTCTTTCAATAAAAGAAGTGATGGGACAAAACCATGACTGAGTGAATCCTTGAAAGTGACACTGTGTAAGCTTTGGATCATTTTGTCAGTCAAACTGAATACATTACTAAAAATACAGTAGGCCCCCGGTTTACGAACCGCCTGTTTTACGTATTTTTCATCTTATGATGTGGACCGCGGCGTTTTTTTTGTCCCCCTCTTACACACAAACCTTTTCATTTTACGAACAACCCAATAGGCATCACTAGACCTAATAAAACAAAAACAACTTTTCTCGCATGTCACGGAAATGCCGATATGCTATTGGTCAATTAAGGTCACAGTCACGGTCTCAGCCACGGAGATGCAGATATGCTATTGGGCGGCGTCACGTCAATCACAGAAATGCCGATATGCTATTGGCCGAACGCCCTCATCTAGCTTGATGGCACGAGCTGGTTGGTCGGTGTGTTGTGAAAACTTTGCAAACTTTTATCTGTTAGACATGGCTTCCAAAATTGCAAGTGGCGGTTAAAGGAAGAAGTAAGAGGATGATGACAATAGAAACCAAGCAGGAGATAATAAAAAATACGAAGGAGGCGCACGCATAGTTAACCTTGCTAGTGCTTCTACTTTCAGACGGGGAAGCATAAAAACCAAACATTTTGTACCGTAAGGCAAGCAGGATGGACTATCTGTGCACAACTGGAACATTCCATCAGAAGATAAAAGCAATCTTCAGTTTCTTCTTGGTTAGGCTCCTTGCATATTTCACAAACAGCAGACAGTGGAAGTCCTGGCTGAAAAGAAGGAAAAAAGCAAAGACCATGTTTGAGTTTTGCATTTGCTACATAGTTCACAGTATTTGTTTGCAATAAAAGGCAAAATGTTGGTGTCATTTTTTTCAGTTTTCTTCTTTTAAAGTGAAAAGATTTAGCTATAGAGAGCAGGAGGAGGAGTGTTTATTGCTGCATTTAACGTAATGCCTCTAAAGCTCCCACGGGCGCATGCGAAAAATTACACATACTCCCAGGGAGTAGCATTTGCACTCTTAAAATATAGAATGTGCTTTTATTCGAACGATTTTAATTCATATAATTTACCTATTTTATGTATTGAGTAAAGATACACAAGTTCATAAATGTGCGTACTTAAATATACTACGTATATTGTCTATTAAGGTGAAGTAAAGGGCTCATGAGGTTATTGGGAACCTCCAAGCAAAAAAAATTAAATAAAAAAAAGTTGTGATTAGTTGACTTATTATTATAGAGTAATTGACTGAAATAATTCTTAGTGACAGCCCTAATATGCACATTACAACATTTCAATATGTGTAAACATACGAGTGCTTAAAGAAGCATTCTGCTTGGTATCTCAATTACCTGTAGAGACACATTTTACCATCGGCACATATTTTGTCAATTACCGTAGATGCTAGCTGCTTGCTCCATTTTTACCTGTTTGCAGTATGAAAAAGGCACCACCCTGAGTGTTTTTGCCTTTTGTAATAAATTATATACACCTGAGAATGTACTTGACAGATGATCTTTTTCATTCTTGGTGCCAGCAAGGCAATGGTTGTGATCAAGCTTTTAATGCTATTAAAAACATCTTAAAATCTCTTTTACCTCATAGACGCTACTTTTAAAAACATCTTAAAATCTCAAGAGCACTTTCAAGCGCCTGTATGTATACCCAGAGGTACGCTAACATACAGAGTAGAGTGAATTTTTCGAATGCACCCTTCGTTGTTGTTGACACTGCCGTAATTATATGATGTCCAACACAATACGTGTTGCACAAAGCCCCCGATCTGATGTTATTGCTAAAACAGGTTATCAGATGGGTCAACAGTAACGTGGCTCAACCTGAATTGCGTCAGATCGGTTTTGACGTAGGCAAAAAACAATGTGGGCAGCTAGGACTAACAATCAGATTTGAAGAGGAATCCAATTGGAAACAGATATGCCTGCAATCTGAACGCAACCATCCTAATGGCAGAATGAATAACTGTGCAAAATTGGTTTATTTCATGGTGAGTAGGTGAAGCTGCAGAGTTTATATGTACCTGTATTCGTTGCCATCTTGAATTATGAGAGAGTAAATGCAGTAATTACTTATTTTTATTATTCATTGTTTTATGGCCTATGAACAAAGAAATTTGACTTACTGAGAGACACTGGCGCAGCACACAGGTTTGCTTGAGCTTTCCAGGTCCCCCGAACTTCTTCATGTCCCGACAGAAATTACAATCGCCACATTCAGTTCTTATACATGCCTCACAGCGCTTACACCTGCCCAAAACCAGAATAAAAGTAAATGTAAAGTTATCCAAGAAGGAAATGCACCCCAGAATGCTTTTGCTCATCAGTATGCAAGCCATAATAACACAAAAATATGAATACATAATTTTAAGCATTGCTTTTTACTTAAGGCCTGTACAATCAATGTGTTAAGCAAGATTGTGTCCACATATGCATTTCATTCCATGCAACCATGACTGTGAAGCGCAGAGCAAACAATGAGGTCCCAGGCATGATCGACCCTCAGTATAGTAAATCACTAGAGTTGCTTACTGCTATGCATTATTGACACTTTGTTTCTCACCTAAAACTGCAGCATCCTTATGCAACAGTGCCCACCAGTTACGCCTGGGTGTGTGCTTGTTAGTTTGCTGCCTATTTTGACTGTTTTGTACTCCCAGATTCTCAAGTATAATAGTGTTTCAACATTTCTCACAAATTTGGAGGATTTAATTAGGTGACAAATTAAAACAACCGACAAAATCTATAGCTCCATCTGGCTTAGTCCATGGTTTCTAAAAGGTTACTCGTCATTCGGCAGCCTGTCGGCAAAGCAGGCGTCCGTCACTGTACCGACAGACTGCCCATCACTGGTTGATTATCCATCCCACAAATACATTCTACAGTATATGCTGCTTAGCCACACAAGTGTCAATGGTGTGCTGAAGTCTAGCTCAGCTGACTGGGTGAGAGGCAGGGTACACTATGAACTGTTTGCCAGCCATGCCTGTTTGAAAATGTATAAATAAAGTTGAGGTAAATTTAGTTGAGCTAATTGCAAGATCACCAGCAAATCAATAGCTGATACTAACAATTGATGATTGAGTTCTCAGCAATAAAGTGCCTTAAACAAGTTGTTGCATGTTAATCCATTACCTGACCCTGCGCCTTCTCAGAACAGACATTGAGGAGGCAGGCTTCTGTGGTCGTGGCATGACTGAAGTGGCAGCCATCTTAGGATGAAGTAGTAGTGGTTGAAGTGGGTGATAGTCTGAGCACTGATGACAGAAAAAAAGAAAAGATTAATTGAATAAATAAATAGTATCAAGTACAGTCGGCCCCCGGCTTACGAGCACCCTGATTTACGAACAATTCGCCTTACGAGCGTGGATCAGGGAGATTTTTGTCCTCCGCTTACGAACAAACCTCTCGCCTTGCGAGCAATTCGACATGCCGGCCATTGAGTATGTAGTAATGTTCTCGTTTAATTGCGTCAATAAAATCAACAGTAGCGACATCATCAATCATCAGTAGATACTTGTGGCAGTAACGTGAACGCTATTGGTCTTACAACGTCACACTGACTGTCTCACTCACGGTGTCTAAATATATATTACCATTTAAGTGTAGTGTTTGTACAGCTAAAGGGAAGTACAGCTGACATGAAATTAAATGTGCCGATTGCAGGACAAAGAATTGTCATTGGTTTAAATGTGTGTTTTTTTTTTTAATTAATTGTCAATACATTCCAACCGTTTAAAAAAAAAGTGTGAATAATTATCAGTCAGTCACGGAGATGCGAATATGCTATTGGTCGATTAAGGTCACCCGGTCTCACTCACGGAGATGCTATTGGCCGTCGTCACACGTCAATCACAGAAATGCCGATATGCTATTGGCCGAACGCCTTTATCTAGCTTGATGGGACAGGATGGAAGGAAGGAGAGAAAATTAGTGAAAAACGGAATGTTGTGAAGACTTTGCAAACTTTATCTGTTAGACATAGCTTCTAAAATTACTAGCAGCGGTAAAGAAAGAAATAAGAGGATGATGTTTTAGTATCTGCGTGATTTGCACCCTGACTGAAAGAGTTACTGTAACACTGTAAGACCAATAGCATATCTATCGCCGTATTAACTTTGAGCGTAAGACTCTGCCCCCCTCTGCTTACACCCAGCTCAAGGCTCGTCGTTTCAAAGGTAAAAGCTATTTATCCATTGTATTTATTATATAATGCAAGTGTACAGCAGATTATGTCACTCAATTTTAATATATGTATACAGTGTGTCGTTTTTTACCTAAGGCTTCGGCGCGCGTTGCACGCATTCACGAATTAACATGGGTTTGGATTGCCCGCTATACGAGCAATTCGAGATACGAGCGTAGCCGCTGAACGGATTAAGTTCGTAACCCGGGGGCCCACTGTAGTTTGCAAGGTATAACCACAAAGATAGTGGACCATCTCACAGTAACAGATGGTACAAATTGCCATTTTGTGACGATACTTATAAACAAGAGGTAGATGTCTGGACAATTAGGGATTTAGCAGGTACCAATAGTTACTAATAGCGATGTATAATGATCAGGACAATTGCATTAGGCAATAAATCAAAGGACGGTGGTACAAACAGTTAATTAATCATTGGCCGATGGCAGGAGGGCAGGGCAGGAGTTATAAATCTACTCCTGCCCCAACTCTCATAGTCACCCCGGGTGACAATCACGTTGTGCGGCGTGCTCAAGAGCTATGGATTGTTAAAGTCACACACGTTGTGACAAAGTCTCAAATGGAGCAAGCTGAGCTGCAGAGCGTTGTAAATCTTTTACCTAGATTTCTTTAGTAATACATTGGAATTTCAAGGGTAAACTCTAATTGTTATCATGTTTGGTCAGCAACAAGCTTTTCTCTAAATAGACTTCCGGGGTGAGACTACAAAGGGATCAGGAGGGATAACAGTACAGTCAGCTACAAGCTTCTCTCTAATTACTTACAGAGTGACACTACAAAAGGGATGGGGAGGGATAACAGTACAGTTACTATATACATTTTAATTTTTTTAGATTTAAGTAAATATGTGTACTGCAGTATTTCGACATCCGAGGAGGGCCCGTGGCAATTGCACTTATAGTTAACAAGTATGTATGGAATGCAGGAAACCTTCACAGCTTGTCTCTTCACAATATAAGTTAAAAAAAAAAAAAGGTCGCGATGCACTGAGGGGGCAATGGGCGAGGAGCAAAGTAGCAAGGGATCACTGCATATTGATTTACAAGTTGGTTCCTTAACAAATAGAGGATGGCAGAATCTTTAGTTAAGTCTCTTGCCTGCTTTACACCGTCTCTGGATTGGTCCTTTGCAGAGATTCCCAAGTGAGTGACAAGTTCCGCAGGTCTGTTTCCACTTCCAGCCGACACATAAAGCGGTTGACCTTAAACAAACTGAGAAAAAAAAATCACTTCAGGACAAGATCCGTTTGGTCAAGTTCACTCAAAACACTCATTTAACATGCACAAAGGATACTACAACACAATTACCTTTACCTACAGCATATGAGGCCGATACCTACCCTCTTTGGCCTCTTGACAAATGGTTTTCCGTTGTAGGATTTTTTGGAATAGTCATTAGCATGCTCCTTTAGTAGTGCCTACAAAACAGCAAATATGGTTAGTGCACTTTAGGCATTGGCCGATAACCTGATTGCCAATATTGTAATTGTAAAAGTTACACATATTTAAAACTGTCCAAATGTGTCAAAACCAGGAAGTTTTTCTTCCCTCCCGCGTTGTCTGCCTTAACAGGCAACTGCAGTGGGCAGCTTTGATTGTATATCATACTGTACATGAGACCTCCTCTACCACAGAAGCCAAACACATTGTCCATTTCCTGTTTTGTGGGCTTTAGTATCAATAGAATTTTGCTGTTGCAGCTAATGATGGGTAATATGGCGAACATCTCATCATATGCTACTTTCACAGGCTGATTTATGTGCTATCGCTCCAGGTAGGATACGAGCTGTCTAGCCTGCTCGAGTGTGGCTTAACAAGTAAAGACGGCTGTGGGGGAAGTTTTCGAAACAGCAGATGATGTTTCGAGTAAGAGAAAAAATAGTAGTGAACGAGCGAGCCAGCAGACGAGGGAGAGAGAGAGAGAGAGAGAGAGAGAGAGACAATGAGTGTGTTTGTGTGAGCATGTGCATGTGTGAGGGAAATAGACTCGTCACCATAAAATGGCACAATCAACATTGTACTATTAATTGATACACATAGTAGTTGAAAGAATGATTTGAAATAAACTACCACAACTCAATGGTAGTTCAAATCAATCATTTAAAACAATCATGCTTTTAAAAAATTGTTGTGGTGTAGATTTATAATTATTGTATTAAGTGCCCGTATTTCAGTTTAAAGAACCTAGATCATGATATTTTTACACTTTCCACAATTAAATACAGTGTTACTACATTTTTCGTGTTTAAAGGGGATTAGAAAACCTACTTTCCAGAAGTAGGAAGGACCCTACCTATGCTCAGCCCACGGACATTGTATATACAGTACATAAAAAAAAAAAAGTGTATGAAATGTGTTTAGTAAAACCCTCCCTACCATCTTCCCCATTCCCAGTGATCTCCTAATTGCAGGGAACAAAACAGTCCCTTTTTGGGCACAAACTTTATTTTTCTTGCACTACACATGGCAGAGTGCATCAATGAGCGATGCGCGCCGCACACTGACTGTCACCTCTCCCCACAACATGGAACGCTACCCCTCCCCTTCTCTCTTCTGCATGGACCACATTACATTGCAACTGTTCTTAAAAGACACAGCCTCAGTCTGTGTTGTGACAGAGTTTACACTTGATTGTCGATTGTCACGCCAGGAGCCAATCTTGTGTCTTATAAAGGGGCCTGTGAGCTGATTGAAGATTGCCAGGCCAGTCATTTGTGAACAGTACCTTTTTTTTTTTTAGTTATTTGGGAGGACGTTCTCTGAGTGAATATTAAACGCCAGCAGCTGAATGAGACCGGCAAGAAGGAAAGAAAGCTTTGGTTTCCTGTTAACTTTTGTAATAAACTGCAATTTCAAATGCAAATTCTGCTTGTTAACAGGTCTGGTCAGCTACAGGCTTCACTTTACTTCAATATCCGAGCGCAGTTATTCTGAGGGCAACTTGCTGCCCCCACGTTCCCCGACTACAACCAAGGCATGGAAAGGTAAAGGGATAACAGTACGTTACTGTATGAGGTTTAATCATGTCAGATTTGAGTAAATATGTGTACTGCAGTCTTAAATATGTACCAATACTTTTCACATTGTAAAAAAAAATCTGTTACCCACGTACAAATGTGTTTTGTTCACAGAAAATGCACGAAATACAACATTTTACTTACAGGTGGGCATGGGACGATATCAGATTCTGACTGTATGATTACAGTCTTTCCTTTGACTCCGTCCTCGCATAAATTTCAACAAATCAACTGGGCCCTAAAAAGGTGAGCTGAAATACTTTTAATACCTATATTATTTGCGTGCTCTATTCAGGGGGTAGAGTTTTGTTGAAATTTCTGAGGGTAACGAATGGAATTTGTGTTTCAAAATGTTGTGTCATTAGTGTGTGTCGCCTCATTAAATGCCAGAAGTCTGTTGGTGTAGGATAATTAATGATGGTTTGTGTTGGTCTGATGCTGGTGGACCAGCATGGCAGTTGTGGTGATTCAACATGTGATGGTGGTAGTTCAGCATGTGAATGCTGTTGGATAGTGGTCCCTCCAGCCCAGAAACACAACAAAACATGCTGGTTAGAAATGGTAGCACAAATGTGAGGACGGCATGGCTCCGTAGTGGAGATCGTGGTCGGTGGCCGTCTCCCAGTCGAGAGCATGTGGGTTTGATCCCCCGACCATTTGTGACCATGTTGAAGTGTCCTTGAGCAAGACGCTAAACCCTTAGTTACCCTGAGCTGTGTCATCAGTAGGAGGTAGAAAAGCGCTACATAAGTGAAAGTCCATTCACCTTTTATCTGTGCACTTTCTGTTTTTAAAGGAGGGTTATCATTTCGAAAAAACAAACAAACTACATAAATAACAAGAAAGCACCCCCCCCACACACACACACCGACAGTTTGCTTGCTTTTTCCAAGCTCTTTTTAGTTACATCGCTTTTTTATTTTATTGTCACGTACCTATTTATTAACGTCAAGTGGGTTTAATTTGCGATTTTTTTTTTACACCAAACGCGCGACACTTGACTGCGGAAAGACGGGGGTTTGGTTAAAAGTTGCCAGCCCTAAACAACCGTTGCACGGTGGCCGAAAAGGCACGTTGCAATCGTTACAAAGGGCACAATAGAAAATATAAATCCTGCAACACCCCGATGTCTCAATAAGTTAAAATAGTTTAAATATAAGGTTTGGATATTCTTACCCCCATGGTCTTACTAGCCCAAGGATGATAACGTGATGTTCTCCTTCTCTGAGGAAGAACTATAGCATTTTTGGCACTCGGAAGGGGTCGCGGTCTTTTCAACGTCACTTCCGCCGGTGCTGCAACCACTGCCTTATGGTTGCCTCAGTTGAGTCAGCTACCTTGGCAGTTTCTCGTTTCCGAGATGATGTGGCGACTCCGTAGACCTCCTACCCCTTCTTTTATTTTATTACACGGCATTCTACGTGTTGTGTCCAAATGAATGATTTTTGTTAGTGCTCAATTTACATTGCAGTAATTGTATAAAATCCGACAGTGAAACACCAGCTGTAGTAGAGTTATTAAATGGTTTTCTTTTTGTGTCGGGCTGCGTGCTCAATTAAACTGTATTACTGTATTCTTTTTTAAAATATTTATTTTAGTATTATTGCTGAATTGATTCCCAACCCCACCCCACCCAACATGAGCTCCCACAATACAGTATTACTGTGTAGTAGGGGTTATCCTGATGATGGCAGGGCAGGGGTTGTCAAATTTTGGCTCAGGAGAAAAATCTACCCTCAAATGGCAACCCATTTGAGGATAGATTTTTAGGTACACTCATGCTATATTGTATAACTTGAAAATAATTAGTGTTAATTAGATGTAGATTTTTGCTCTTCACACTGGCCTTGTCCCAATTAGGCCCCATATCGTGCGGTTCAACTGTGAATATATTATTGAAAGGTAAATACAAAAAATTGGCTAGTCAAAATATTGGTAATTTTATTTTGGGTCTCTGATGCATCACAATACAGTAGCTCTACTGTATACCATTTTTCCTTTAAATTGCATGAAACTTAAAAATCCTAAAATATTTAAAGCATTTAAAGCATCTTTCACCGTCTTCAGAATATCATTAGGTAAAACCTCTAAAAAAATCTTAAAATGTTAAAGTTTTTATTTTTTAATTAAAAAAAAGTCTTTTCCTGTTTGATAAAAAGAAAAACAATAGTTGAAGCCAACCAACCACCAAGGCAACAATACAACATAAAAATAATAGTAGTACAGTATAACAATCAACTTAATGCAAGATTTTGTATACAATTTCTACATTTGGTATTTCAATTAACGTCAATGTTTTAACTTAACTACTAAATCATTTTATGATATTTTGAACATCTGGTTAGATTTGTGATTTTATTTTATTTATGTTTTAAAAAACATTTACATACATTTCCAAATTATTGTTTTGAAGGATGGGACCAAATATTTTGTTATCTCTTTACAAAAAGTCGTTATAGCTTCCTCAGCTTCTTTATTGTAGTCTCGTTAAATTTAGTATGAACTCCTTTGTTGTTGTTTTTCTTGAAATACAATTTTTGTGGGGTTTAATTAATTATTATTATTGTTGTTTTTGTTGTTGCTATCAAAAATCGACTACCTCGAGGAGGAATTTAGGGCCATGAGACGAACCCTACGTGTTACCCTTGAACCCAAGATGGCTACCGATACACACATGCGCAGAAGTGCCATGTTTGAATCGTGCAAACGTCGTTGGTGGTTGTACTGTCCTGACAAAGTGAACTGTTGCCGGTCTGACCGTCACCGACGAGATTTACTCTCGATATGGCGTTACGTTTGATAACCAGACGAATGTTTAGTGCTGTAGGAGAAACATCGGTGTCTCGCCACTCACAAAGTCGCTGGGAAAAACTGAAAAACAGTAAAGCAGGTGAGAAATTGCACATCTAAAGAAGCACGTCATGTGTTTTAACGTACATAATGTATTACGCCACGTTAAAGTCGAAGGGCATGTTGTGAATATTTTATTATTCGTTTATCGAATAGTTCATCTTCAGTGTGTGCCTGTGTGTTCGTATGTTGAATGCCTATTTATGTGTTTAATTCCAAGCAAGAACGGCGATCTGCTGTAATGCAATAATTTGCAGAGCCGCCAATGATAACGGTTATGAACGTATTGATTGGCAACGTTTTTATTTTACTGGACGACCGTTTATTTTATTAATTTATTTTGGAAGAAAAAACTATGACATATATTACTTGTATATAAGTCTAGGATATTTTGAAAATGATATATATAAAAATAAGGCCACGACAATTATCACCAAGAAAACCATTGGGGCTGTATACTGTAGCTATCCCACAATGATAGTTGTAAAAAAAAAAAAAAAAAAAAACGTGCCAGAGGAGTGAAAATGATCACCAATACATGCAATACATAGTAATTGATAGTAACACACATACAGTACGTATATAGCACATATTATCAATACATTTTTGCAATACAGTACTAGATGGTTAATTGACAATGCCATGACAGTGAGCCCAGCACTGGCTTGTTGTGTATGGAAAAGTTACTAGTAGCCACTGCAATGTGTTGATCGATTTCATTTTATTGCTACTATTCCTATAGCCACTGCCATTTTTTGGAGGGCTGTGGGAGGCATTTGTCTGGAATAACCCCGGGGACACGAGCTGGTTGAGGATTCCGACACAACACGCGAGTTAATAAGAGTCAAAAGAGTTTAATAACAAAACGCACGACAAGTGTGGAAAAATACAAAAACTCAAAGTACAATCAAGCACTCTAAATTACAACAAAAAGAGAGACCCAAAAGAGTCTAAATGCCAGGATGAATGGGAAAGCACAAGGCACAAGGGAGCGAAGCCAGCGGGACTATCAAAGAACAAAGTACTGTACAACCAAAATAGCCCACAGGGGTGCAAAAGGCAAAAAGGCACGAGACAAAGTACAAATCAAAAATGCACAAGGGCTGCTACTCGGGAAACAGAACGCTGGGAATCGCTGGAGACTGGCTCATGGAATAACCCGGCAATTGTCCTCCTGCACCGGCCACCTTAAAAAGGCTTTGATGATGATGGCCATCGGGGGTGCGGGCGGTGACCCCCCCCCCATCAGCGCCAGGAGAACTCCGCCTAGTACAAAACGCACACTCATCAGGGGATCTGACAGCAGTGTCCCAACAGGAGTGAAAGGGTTAAGTTGGGCAGTTGTTGAATGCCTTCTCGAGATCTTTCATGATTTTAATCTGTGTAAGTGTGTCAGTTTTGGGCTTGGCAAAGACTTTAAACGATGGCAAAAATGCTTTATTTTATGACTATTATATAATAACATTTAAGTTGACCAGCTATAAACAGTGTACGAGGTTTGTTTGGACAAGGGGAAACGTTTGATTCGTTTTTCTTCTTGACCCACACATTAGATCACAGGTGTCAAACTCCAGTCCTGGAGGACTAACACACACTACTGCGTATGTTTAGTAAGCGATGAGTGTTTATTCTGTTTATGTGTTCGTTTGTGTAGAGGTTGCACTTTATAGTTAGTAGTTGTTGTTAGTTTTTGCTAACCCGCTAATGTTGGCTAAAAATACAGTAAATTCATAGATTAAGTGTTTATATGTTAGTTTACTGACTTTAAGATTGTTGTTGATTTATTATTGAACAGATACTACATGATACACCATACATGAGCCAAAATAAATGTGAAGTTCAACGTGATGACTTGCGTACTCTCACCGGAGTCTTGGTGCAGATAACCAGTCCAGAGAACAAATTCTCAACAAACTAAGTAATATTTGTTATTTAATGAATATACAATAATTTTAATAAGGATAATGTAATGTTAAAAAATAGGAGAAAGGAAATAAAATACGCAAAAAAAACAAAAAAAAAAAAGGATTGTTTATAGTTACTGCGGCTATATTGGGGCGTACATAGAAATCTAGGAACTGATACCCTACTTCGCGGGGGGTTGACGCCCCCCATTAATAGCGAAGTAGGGGGGATCACTATTCTGCTATTACTGTCCCCACGATGATGTTCTTGACTGTTTTGTTCTCCTGCATCTTTGTTCCTCTCCAGGTATATGGGGCCGCAGTCTGGCATCTGACTACAAAGAAGCCTGTCTTGATATGGTCGCGGGCATCCGTGAGCGTCCCGTCAAAGCATCCCTTTACATCAGCATGCTCGGAGGCACGCTATCATGCTTCTTCTCAAAACCCGACTATACATCTTTTGAAGATTCCCTTCTGGAGTGCTCCAATCACCTGGGTCTTCTGTCATCATGGATCCGCAGCGGACTCTCTGACAGGCACGTGCAGAATCTGCTTAAGCTTCGCAACGAGGGCCGATTGTGCCACCTCAACCTGGGGCTCCTCTCTGTCATTTATTTTACCGACCATAGCCCAGACAGCACGCTGTATGAAGCTCAGTGTTCGAGTTTGTCAGTACGCTGGAGAGAGTTCCCCAGACATGTATTGGATGTAGGCTTTGCTGGACGCTGGTGGATCCTTTACGCAAAAATGACAGACTATGACGTTAATGATGACGAGTTTATGTACCTACCAGTGCATATGCAGAGAACATCGCCACCCACTGTCCAGCTGGTGGAATCCAATGAGCGATTGCACAGAATGTCCTTGTTCGCACGGAATTTGGAAGCTGAAGAGAAAGCAGCGGCACAGTAGGGAAATAGAATCTTGAATCATGAGGCTACTGTTTTGTTTCATTTTGTTTTTTTCGGGGGGAGGGGGTAATAAATCTACTGCACCTTTTTATTGTGTTTTTTGAGTGTAAAAGGTATTTTTCTGCGGAAAATTGGGGATACTGTGCTCAAAAACTGCATGTATGTCTTTGAATTGGCACCAGTTTTTGAGATCTTATTTTTGCTGAGTGCTTGACCATTTGCTTTGAAACCTTATAAAATAAACTTTGTAATTTAATGTGCTGATTGTGTTTTGATATATCCAGTAGAAGACTGCGGAAACAAACTAGGTCTTTCACACGGTTGCATGAAAAATGAAAGAATACTCTTGAACTAACAAACTATGTATACCTCAAAACAAAGACAATTCAGAAACGCAAATGCCATTTTCAGATTCAGCTGCATCCAAATATTCAAAGACTGTTTACATTACTTGATAACAAAAGTGTGTACATATTTTCATTTTAAACAACATACTTAAACTACGAGTAATTACATACACAATAAACAGGGTGCATTATTTAAAGGGACACTCTGTAAGATTTAGACCGTTATTCATTGTTAACAGCAGGAGATGTTGCAGGTTCTGCATTTAGCATTGTCCGTAGCTACAACAGACATGACGGCTTCCGGAGAAGTTCCAGCGCCCATGTAATTTAATTTAATGATAACTAGACCTACAATTATATTTAAAACATCCTGTTGGTCGCATTTATTTACAAGTTTTTGAAATTTATAATGATTTAATTGATTCCTTTTTAATGAAAAATGGTCTAGATTTTAAACAGTATCCCTTTAAGGTTTTTTAATTCAAAGGGGACATGTTTTTGCATTGAAAAATTCACAGTTGTCTTCAATGTCTTGGCAGAAAAATCATTTCTTTTGAGGCCTCTGTCTTATTATTCATAGAGTGAAGAAGAAAACTTTTCAGCTACGGATTGATCCTGCTGTGGAAGAGCTATACAGCTCTTCTTGGAAGCAACAATTTACTATACCACAAGTGTCAAACTCAAGCGCTGGTAGCCAGATCCGGCCCGCCACATCATTTTATGTGGCCCGTAAAATGATGATTTGACTACATTTTCTGGTTAAAATGACCATATTTGTTGTCTTCAACTTTAAAAAAATCTGGGAGGACGACACACACACACAAGCAAGCATTTTTGTTCTGAATCTCTCATTTTACCAGCCTCTGATTTCAAAACTAGTTAGAAGTGTGACAAACACACCTAAAATGTATTTGCTTTCACAGTCATACCGACCTTTTGACAGAAACTATAATTCCAATGTGGCTCACGATACTTGGGTCTTCAGTCTGCCGTGCAGATACAAAATGTGTCAGATTTGCAGGGCCTTGCAAAATAATTCCACCTCGAGAACATTTTGAGCTTTTGCCCATTTTGGATTTTCATCCAAAACGTTTATAAATAACCTTTTGAAATAGGAGGTGAAATAGAATGGTTCATGTAATTTATCTCAGCTGGCTTCGGGCAATAGGCGTGGGACACCCTGAACTGGTCGCAGGCCAGAATAAAAGTTAATGTCTTTCTTCTGATTTGTTGTTTCTTAAATGTTCAAGGTTGCCCGAAGCTGACGCCATTCGTTTGGAAAGCTTATGATGTCAAGTCCAGAGTAGTATGTGATTCATTGCTTTCTTTTTCCTTCTTCTATGCTAAAAGGTCAGGGTAACAGGGATGCACGGATGTTGTGGGACACGTTGCATGACTAATAATTATTATTTGAATTGTTATGTTTATTAAAAGAAAAGTACCCACAGTTGCACCATGCTAAACTCTACAAAGAGTTCTGCCCCCCCGACCTCAAGTGGGAGTAAACTGAAGTTTGGGGGTTTATATTTTCCTCTCCTCTCTCCTGTGTTTCTTCAACTTTTTATCAAGGAAATTGGGGGCACTGATGTTTGGCTACCCATCAGATTACCTGTTTTAAGTATCGCTGACTTTTTCCATGTTTCTCATGGATGGTGGAAACAATAAAATACATATCTTTGCGCTGTACTTAAGAATTGTGCAATGACAAAATCCATTCCTTTCCCTTGGTAAAATGCGTTCTTAAAAAGAAAACTAACAGATACATCTCTATCGTACCCCATCTTGTATCACTAATTGGATTTTGAAGAAAATCCATGGTCCGAGGACTAAAGAACAAAAGGTGTGAAATGTGCGATCAATCATTTTCCATGCGCTCATGGGTACACCCCCGCAGCCCCGTCTTGACTATCCCAGGACAAAACATGGGAGTGCATAGAAAATGCCTTGCAGTGGTGGACGGACCAGAGGCATCTCAAAGAATTTAAGTGAGTGAATTCAGCAACATTTCTGCTTAATGGGTAAGATGATCACCTATGTAAAATTATAGTTCAATTATAAGGTCATGCTAACCAACATGTCAGTCATGTATAACGACAAATTTTCAGTGCACATTATTTACAGTGCATGTCTTGTGCTTAGTTACCAGTTACCAGAGGTGGGCAACTTAAATTTTTTTTGCTGGTCTGACAGTCATCAGAGCCCGAACCCCTCTACGTCATCATCGGCCAGTCAATTTTTTCAAGCCAGACAAAATTATTATTGTCGGCCTGTCAGTTTATATTTGCTTAACCTTCCACCACCACTAGAGGGCGACTTTAAGATTTTTTTTTTTTTTTTTCTGGGCCGTCATTCGTCAGGCGCTGGTCTATTTCTGTACACTGCACTCATACTAATTCCTTTTTTCTGCTTTGCACTTACACTTAAAGTTAACACCATGTCCGGTTCTACAGTTACACTGCAATTGAAACAACACAGTAATACAAGTGTAACACGGACACAAAGCCAGCTAAGGCAGGCATGTCAAAACCCAGTCCTCGAGGACCGCCTATCCGGCTTGTTTTGGAGATTTCTGTCCTCCTACCAGACCTGATTGAAATGATCAGCTCATCAGCAAGCTCAGCGGAAGCCTGACAACAAACCTGATCATTTCAATCAGCTGCATTGGGTGATGGAAACATCGAAAACATGCAGGATAGGTGGCCCTTGAGGACCGGGTTTGGACATGCCTGAGCTAAGGGGTTTTATCCGAAGCCAGGGGTCGGCACCAGATGAGATTTATTCTGTGTTAAAAAAAATTTCAAGCACTCCAGTTTGTATTGTTTACTTACCTGTGTTATCTTATTTTGTAATATTTGGTTTAAATCTGGAAGTCCGCATTGTATTTCCTGTTCATCATTTAGCGCTTAGTATTAATAAGTTTGTTACCCTCTTGGTTTCAAAAAAAGAACAAGCAAACCGTGCCAACTTTGGAGTCAATCCTTGCTCACAAGCAAGGGACATTGACATTTTGAGTTGAGAATTCTTCATGCGCTTTAGTTCTTAATGTTCAGTTATAGTTTACTCTGAAAATGTGTGCTATATATCCATTTTCGGTTTTTACCTTCCCAAAACTGATTGGCGGTCTCACGTCACGTTTCGTGTCCCGTCGCACCAAACACGTCCTATAGATATCACCCTATCACAAATTCATGCAAACATCATTGACTGCGCCATCTAGGTAGTAGATCTGAACCAAGCATGATTTGTTTTGCAAGACCATGGAGAGAGACAACATGGGGACGAAAGAGCAAAATGCGGCACAGGAGCCGCAGGTTGCTGACCTCTGCCTATAATACACCATCACGTTAATTAACCCACATCCAAGGGAATGCAGGTGGGAGAAGAGTGCATTTAGCAATCATGTCCACTAGATGGCATGATCATGCTTTGCATGAAACTCAAATGGTGGCTGTCGGTTCTCATCTATAAGTGCTTGGCCAACAAATGTTGAAGATGGTTTTCAAAACTTTTTATTCAAATTTGTCTAAATTTCATCTGTCACATACACTACAAGTAAAACAAAGTATTGGTAAGGTTGAATTTCCTAAAAAAAACGTCTTTAATTAGGGAATCAAAAGTCTTCTATCTTGCATTTCCTGGCCAAGAGCCAATCAAGAGAAAGAATGCTAGTTTGTACTGCACCCATTGGTTGCTTGAATTCGTGACCGCCTTGCAGCGGAAACAGATCCGAGAATGCTCTTATCAGCAAATTATTTCTTTATGTAAAACATATTTAAAAAGCAAAATAACGCAAAAAAACCCTCTTAACACCTAATTCTAAACATTATTTTTAACTTTTGGTCGGCGAGATTATGTACAGTATGAGTTTTGGTTTATGATACCAGGACTAGGAATGGGAGGAACTACAAATACATCTCTGGTAATGTCCGCTGTATTATATTGTCGCTGTGAATGATGAGTAGTGGACCAATCCATTCTACTCACTCAACTGAACATATTTCTCCACTGCTTGGTGGTGCTATTAAGTGACTATTGCCACATTGCCTGCAGGCTGATTGCACTTTATACTATGAAGATGCAGCAATATAGGAGATAAACATGCAAGTCAGCGGAATAGTATTTCAGTAAGCAAAAAGGAGCACGGCGGGATTATGGACAAATGACGGATATCTGACGTAATGCCTATCCTGACGATCATGGCGACGGATGAAAACTGCAATTGCAACATTTTTAATTCATTTTTTTTTTTTTTTTTTTAGCATTTCCGTCATTTGTAGTCCAGGCAAAATGACGGACAGTCCGTCAGTGCTGACAAAGTGCCCACCTCTGGAGGTTACACTCAAATCTTGCGTGCAGTTTTAAAACGGCACTCTCCAACACGAAGATATAAGCCTTGAATGGGGTTCAGTGACAGCAGTGCACGTGCTATGTATCATAGTAAGAGCTGGAACACAATCTACAGCAGACAAAGAAAAAATAAGAGGTGCATATTTATGTCATGGCTCAGCATCCACGTTAACATACGTCACGTGTGATCAGTTGTAGGGTGCAAGACTACTTTTATGAAAGACTGCAAACAGAATCACATCAATAACCTAAAATTGGGTAATGAGCAAAACATAAAAGTTTCATACAAAGATACAGATTACCAAAGAGAAAAACCATTACACTTCAAGACATAAGCTTCCCTGTATACATCCACACCAAGGTTGAGGACATGGTGCAAATGTTTCTGTTTCCACCGTTATCTTTTCTGACATGATATAAAGACCACCGTCGCAAAAAAAAAAAAAAAAAGTGATTGTTAAACACCTTGGCGTAATGAAGAACTGGGAGAACACTTCCCTCTGGCAGCTGGTGTCGAACTCTGTTCTGATAGCAAACTACAAACAATTTATGACCCAAAGAAAGTGAGAAATTAAGAGTTGAATGGTAGAGGAAAGTGCTGCCGCTCAGCACTCCATTGGTGTGCAACAGCCTTTGGAATCAGAACAAAGAAAAACGATGTTTCAGCCGTGTTAAAATGAGTCGGACGGATACGAACGATGTTCGAAAGATAATGTACAACAATGGACAGACGATAACAAAATGAAGATGTTGAAAAAGGAGTTACGTGCCGGGAGAGCACTGGTTTTGGTATTGGCTGTGGAATTGGAAATCAGGAGAAGCTGGAGCTAAAGTTTTTTTTTTTCCTTTCTTTTTTCTTAAGCAATGTCTTTGTCATGCAGAGATGGGCAGGTTTAAAGGTGTCTTTGCAAAGTCTTCATTTTAACTGCCATAATGGATGGTGTTACTGGGGATGACCATGGGAGAGGCCATAGAGATTGCAGCACCCCCCATGGTAAACTGGTTGGTAATTGGATAGTAAGTACCACTGCCACTGGGACCTGGTTGGCCTGTTGTGGCTCCTGAAAAAGACAGACACATTTACACTGAGGACTACCTCTGACTTTTGCCATGATAATTTTATGTTGCTTACCAATGTGGGTTTTCTGTAACTGTGTTGATTATTAACTGGACATACCCTGGACAATTCCTGTGCTCATGATGGAGCCCATCCTGGAGTGGGTGTGGTTCACAATACCTGTGTTCACTGTGTGCAAAAAGGAAAAAAAGAATTTCACATATTTGCAGTAGGATGGAATCATTACTTGTACAGATTCATACACATTACGCAAAAGTTTTCTGTGATTTTCCTCAAAACATTTTCACTTAATTTTCAAAGACAAGATAAAAACATAAAAAAATAAATAATTTGGACCAGTGAAAATGATGCCAAAGCAAGAACACAAACAAGGGCAGCACCCGAAATTTTGTAGATCATAAATCATAATTCATAAATTCGGGGTCAGCAACCTTTAACATGATATTCAAAGTGACACTTTGACCTGGTTTCAACAGACAAGACAACACTGGCAGCAAAAACTTTATTACATCTGAAATTAACTCTTTCAGTGCCATGGATGAGAATTCTCATCTTTTACAATAGTAATAAATATAATAATTAAGAACATTTTCATCAAATACATTTTTTATGGAGGCTAGCTGACACCCTTGACTTCTAATTATCTAATACTGAGCCAATTAAGCACTGTAGTGATAACTGTGACCATTGGATGACAGTGTTGCTGTACATACTCCACATAGATTATAAACTTGTAATTCTAAGTAAGGAATGGAAATCAATCCTTCATTTTCATATTCACAGATTATTTCATTTTTGGAGCTACTTGAAAATACTGACCATTTTCCAGAGATGAATGACACATTTTGGCTTTGAGTGTTATGAGTGTTATGAGTGATGAACACCTCAGATCTGTTCTGAGAACTGCCACAACAAGGTTACCTAATTACTTTGATGCACTGGCTAAAATGGGTGATCAACAACACTGTCCTCAATCTAAAGTATATGTTATTACATTAATACTTTAGCTAAGCTTATGTTTGATATGTAATGTTAACATGTATTTTTTTTAATATGTATTGTATCTTGTTGCTGTCCCGGCCCAGCTGTCAAATTTGAAAAGTCAATGTGGCCTCCGACCCAAAAGGTTTGCCCACCCTTGACCTAGACGCTTAAAGCACCTGCTGCTCCAGAGTGGTCTCCCATTCAAGTACTAAGCAGGGCCAACCCTGCTTAGCTTCCAAGATGGGAACATTCTCAGGGTAGTATGGCTGTAAACGCCCAATTAATCTGGAATAATCCTAATTTAATTACTGTTTACATTTTCTGTTCGTCATTTAGCTTTTAGCGATGTTCGTGTTTACCTTCTTGGTTTCAAGAACTAGCAGACTGACCCCGATGTTTAAGTTCATCCTGGCTCACACGCAGGGCCATTAAAATGACATTTATTTTGTGTTAAAAAAATTCTTCAATCACTTTAGTTTTTAATGTTCAGTTATAGCTTACTCTGAAAATGTGTGATTTTCATCTGGAAGGCCAAGCTATATTTCCAAAATTGATTTGTCTGTCTTGCATCACAATTTGTGTCCCGTCGCACCAAACACGTCCTATAGATGTCTCTCATCACCCAACCATGCAAACGTCGTTGGCTGCAATTCAAATGCATCACTGTCAGGGAGATTTATTTTCCCAAACCACAGAGAACCGCACCATAAGGATGAAAGAACTGCATATGGCACCATAATGCAGGTTGCTGACCCCTTGGTTGAAATAAAAATACAGACACATCTTGACACCGTTTTATATACCAGAAGACACACAACAGCTATCATTAACAAGCCATCTGACCTCAACATCAAAAAGAGCAATAGAAAGGGAGAAACCAAAAACTGAGACTGCATTATTGGGGAGGAAACTGCAGTACCTGTTACCACAACCTTTCTGATGGTTGCTAATGCACTTTACATGCCAGTGAACGATTTATTTGTTTATGCTAATGCTGTGAACTGTTGCCCTGTATCATATGTCATCACACTGCACTTCTGTATCAATTTTATGAGGATGTTACATTCTTTGATGTTTTACACATCCTAAACATCGTCCATTCAGCATTTGTCATATATATTTTTTAAACTTCTAATGGACCTGGAAAATGCATTTCCAACGTCCATAACTTTTCCACAAATTTCATAACCTTATGTTCTCAAGGTACCAATCAAAACATAAAGTCACACTCAAAAGTGTGTCCCGACTTTTGATGGTATTGCATAAGAAGTGGCTGGCCATCCAGAAAGTAATCACAACTATTCATTCATCTATTCACGTTATGTTGCAGCTTCACAGGGTTATGTGATGGTCATTTCAGTGTTTGAAATGTTTGATTTGAACAAAATGTGAAAGAAATCATATATTAGGTTGTTATCATTATTTTCTTGTCGAGAATAGCGTGCATTGCTATCCATCTATCCAGTCCTAGTTCATCTCGCTCCAGTCCTTAGATAAAGCTGTTGACGCAGGAAAGTGTGAACTGGGACCTTGGCCCAGCTGTTGGCGGCGCCCGGCTGGCTCTTTTTGTTATGTCTTGTAATGCTTTTCTGAATGAATAAAAAGCAGGCGGGGACGGTTGGGCTTCAAACGGTGTTGGTGAGCATGAGAATGTACGCCAAGCCTTCCCTTTGCCGGCAGAGAAAAGTCAATCTTGGTTGGTCTGTGTAACCATTTTGCTGCTTAGCAGATGGGCTTGTCTTTGTCTTCTTTTAAAGAAAACCCAGACAAATACATAAAACCAAACTTGGCAAAAACATACCCACCTCATTCAACATCACCTTCAAACACAATAATTGTTAATACAATTATTTTCTGGATTCTTATTTACACCAACTACCAAATGTCAATGTAAGTTGGATTTGAATGTATCACACAGTGGCTCTTAATGAGAGTTCAGACCAGAGGCGGTCCGTGCGTTTCACACTTAGGCCTTAAGTGATTCGACCCCTCAGAAGCACATGTACGCATTACTGGGCTACAGGCTGTTTTCCTGAGCATTTAAACATCAATAAACCCGCACCAGCATTTAAAACTTATCATAATACTTGCCAAAACTTTAAAAAAGTAATAATCATTTCAAATTATTTGACCACAAAGTTTTATGATGTCCACCAAGAGCAGGCAATCTTTAACAAGATTGTACACTATATTACAAATGGCAATTTAATATAAGTGTCACATCTGGGCCTGGTGAGTTGGGAGGAGGAAGGAAAGGGACCCAAACATGCAGGAAAACTGAGAAATATGTGATTCAAAAATGAAGTTTCAACAAGTAAATGAGGCAGGACCAAACCGGGAACAAAACTGGACAAAGTATCACATGGGGAATAGGTAACCAGAAGCGTGAGGCTTCTAGATGGCCACCTTATGACTTGATTGGCTATTCCAGCTGTCTATCAAGTATATGGGCCCATTCACATATGCCTTTACGCATGCACAGAAGCTCGCAACTGTTGATTGCGAAAGCCCTGGATCCTGGCTGCAGACAGATTTCATACAGCCAGGCGACACAAGTTAGCTGAATACTAATTGGCTAAATACTCTAACCTAAAACTAGAACACTGGAAGAAGCATAACCAAATGGATATAATTTGACACGAAAAGAACAGAAGATGAAGAATAATTTTACATATAAAACATATATTTTGTAAAAATACCTTTGAAATGAAATTAACTTTTATAATAGTTATTATAATGATTAGAGTTATGATAATGTCAGGTCATGTTCGGCCAGCAGAGAAGGCCTTGCTGGCCCTAAAGGCCCAACACTGGTTCAGACCATATGCTAGCTGAGCGTTTCTGGCAATGAGTTTGCATATAATCAATGAAGTCAATGTGTTTGAAACTCTCAGAGCAAAGATTCTGCTGCATTTTTCCATTATGGGATGAAGTGAACTCTTGGCATGGGCGACAGACGATTCACACACAGTCCCAGCCCCAGCAGAAATAGCGCCCAACAGGTTAAAAGGTTATATACACACATAACGTAGTGAAATAAAACAATATGAAACAATGTCATTCTGTCTATGGTACCAAAAGGCAACACCACACACACACACAACACAGCAGTATATAACAAAGCGAGCTTCCATTAACTGTCCTGGGAATCCATATTTAACAGCCAATATAACCACAAGTCACTATACAGACTCACAATGTTGAAGTTGACTCTCTTTCTTTTTGATTGAAACAACAACAGCGATGTCACGACCATGAATAAACGAATGCAGAATGCAACAGTAGTTTAGACAGTTTATATATATATATATATATATATATATATATATATATATATATATATATATATATATATATATATATATATAAAACCTTTTTAGAAGGTTAAATCCCCCCCGTCAGTGATTTGTCAGTGATTTTTACGAACGTTATGGGTTTAGAATAATTAATTTATTTATGTTTTGAATTATTCAAGAGGGCCCACTCAGAACGTGGTCATGTGCCACACGGTATTTCCTCATTCTTGAACTACGCATTCGTGAACATCACTCGAATGGGGTCGACACAAGTGAGCGACAACCAACATTGAAATGTGAACTTTATCACCAATGTGAACGCAAAGGACGCAATAAGCAGTTACTGTACAACTGTGGCACTGACAGACCTCACCGCCTTTAATCGCTTGTTTACAACAGATTTGACTTGCTATTTTTTGGGAAAGTATCTCAACATTTTCTTTGTAAACACAACTGAATAAAGTGAAAATGTTATGTTTAAATAACAAAGCGCTGTAAGTTGGATGTTAATGTTATTATGTTAAACTTAAACTTGCAGGACAAATAAACCCTGGCACTAACAAGCACAAATCCAGCTGCCTTTTTTATTCACATTTCTGAAATAGTTGTGTGAGGTGACACAGAAAATTCTTGAAGCCAGAAACGGCTAAAATGGTCTCCTTGTTAATGAATACCACAATGTGATAGCATAATAAAACCCTGCTGATTGGCCTCAGCACCCGGTGACAATGACAAAAGTTGAACATTTTTCAACTTCGCAGGTGTCTCTGTGCATGTCTACTTGAACAATCAAGAAATGTCAAACGCATGAATGTCAGCCGTTGTTCCAAAGGAGTAGGGGAGGCAATTTTTGCCTTGTTACCCTGGTTCCAAAGGAAAAGAATTGAGAATGAGCAACATGCCCAGTGTTGTTCACTGAAAGCAGCTGAAAACCTGTTTTGACTCATTTGTGTTTTCACCCACAAGCAGAGCAAAGCAGAAGGAGGAATAATCATTTTCTAGAATAATGGTTCTCAAAGTGGGGTCCACGGCCCCCCCCGGGGATACGTGGCCTGTCGGCAGGGCTCCGTAAAACATAGTAATTTAGGAAATTAATAAAAAAATGCATACAAAGTTTTCTTATTTCATGTTATTTTATATTAAATAGTGAAAGTATTCATTACTCTTCAATAAAGCAATCAATTCAACTAGTTTAACTCATTCAATGCCAGGGACGTATTTTCACGTTTTTTTATTTTTTAGTTTTTAAGAGTCCAAACATTCAATCGCAGGTACAGTAGACTCTCGGGTTACAGCGTCCCTGACTTACGTTTTTTTCATGTTGCAATGTGGAATACTGAGTTTTTTTTTTGTCCCCTCTTTACGGTATTTTCCCTGCTTTGCGACAAAAACAACTGTCATGACCCTAGGGGTTGGCTGTATTTGTGTTGATTTGTCTCCATGTGCAGAAATTTTTAGGTAATTGCACTCATTTTCTGTTGCCGTCACATAACGGAGATGCTGGTCTGCTATTGGTCAGGCTCACTCGTTTCAAAATGGCGGAATGATAAAGCTTTGTTCTATCGCGAGTGGTTACAAAACTGTACTTATAGTGCATTTTACTGCTTTATTCAAACTTGAATGGGTTAGCCGAGGGTCCCAAGATTGCTAGTGATGTCAAAGAGAAAAGTAAGAAGATGATTTATGTGGAAACGATGCTGGAGATAACCTGTATTAAGGAATATGGGCATAACAAGCAGCACTCAAAGGTAAATAAATCTTTTCTATATTTTTTATTTATGGTGTTTTCTGATTGTATACGTGTATATTATATACACGTAGCACTTACTATACTATTTTGGTACCAATTTTTAACAAGTATGTACAATTTTGTTGTTTTTACCTGGGGTTCTAAACGCATTAGCTATTTAACATAAGTTTGGATTGCCCGCCATATGGTGAATTCGTCTAACGAGCCCAACCACGGAACAGATTAACATCGTAACACGGGGGCCCACAGTACTTATCGATGTAAGTATCGATGTTAATACTTAAGTATATGGAAATTAATGTCCTTAATGTAGATAAGTATCAATATAATACTTGAAGGGTCACTGTATAGGATTAAGACCGTTTTTCATTATAAAGGAATCAATTAAATGATTATAAATTTCAAAATCTTGCAAATGAATGTGTTTATAAGGACCAACAACCTGTTTTAAATATCATTGTAGGTCTAGTTATCATTAAATTGTATCACATGGGGGGTGGCACTCCTCCGGAGGCTGCCATGTTTGTTGTAGCTACGGACAATGGTAAATGCAGCACCTGCAACACCTCCTGCTGGCCGTAATGAAAAATGGTGTAAATTTTAAACATTGTCGTTTTTATTATGTGGAATTGAATGTCCGGACGTGAAAATAGGTCCTTGACATTGAACGAGTTTAATGTACTGTATTTAAAAAATATATAATAATTTGTCAAAATTCAGTTTGTGTCTACATTTGCTTGCTAACGAGGCGGTGAAGCTAGCAAAAGCTAAAGCGCCAATATATTTTATAACGTTAATGTTACTGTTTTTGACTAAGTAATTGGAGATCGACCCAGTTTGTTATAAGTATTGTAGGTGTGCAATTTGCAATTTTCATTTTCTAAACTTCAGGATATCTGAAGAGTAACCAATGTACTTGTCAAATTGAATATGTTGCTGAATAGAAAGGAGACACTTTCAATTTTTAAATCTAATAACACTAATACGTTTTGAATTTTTTTTTTGTTTCCGCAAATATTTGCAATAGGGGTCCTTGGAAAATTTGCTTTCCAAAAGGGGTCCCTGACCCCCAAATTTTTTAGAATCCCTGCTCTAGAACAAGTCAAGTTCCCACGCCTCTTGGAAAACGATTGACCAATTTTCCAGTCATGGAAAACACCCATCGAAGAATATCTAGAACATGAAGACAGGTGTTTTCCATGACTGGAAAATTGGTCAATCGTTTTCCAGAACGTGTGGGAGCTCTGAAACCTGTCTCTATCGTACCCTTCAAATTTTCTAGTTGTTACTTAGTTGTTACTTGTAGCCTCCAGAATGCCAGGAGTATAAGATCAAGCATAACCTATTATCGTCAGTACAGAACATCCACTTTCCCCCGGATTTGGCTTGTCAAAATTAAATAGAAGATTTAAAGAGTGACTGAGCGCCCACTGCAGATACAAGATCACTTCCGCTGCTCTCTGTGGTTTCAGTCTTCAAAATACGTTTTTTTGAGATCATTCATTTCACAGATATTGAGGCTAAAAAATGTAAATAAACATGTGCATCCAAATTTATGCCACGTTCCCCCGCATATTTTTCTCAATATCTGATATTGGTGGGATTTTTCTGGATGTGATTAGTAAGTGTTGTCAACTGGTGGTATGGAAGAATAAAATTGATCAGTTTTGCCTGGAAATTAGCCTAACATTCATCAAATTGTTTTTTTCCCTCAAAGCCAATATTCCAATAAGGGGTGAATGTTAGCAAGTGTCAGTCAGGGGAGTAACTCTTTGGATCTCTTTGGAAAACATAAACAAATGACAAATGACACCTATCAAACGGTTACATATCCTTCATTCACACCTATGATCTGATTGCTTGTGTGCATATAACGTTTCAGTGAGTTTCTTGTCTTCAAACAGACCTTTGCAAATATATTTCAGGATTCTGAGTCATAAAGCAACCCAAACAATTGTCAAATATCTGCTCAGGTTGGGAAAAAGGTTGACAAATATATCAAACGTTTGGGAGAATTTCCAATTTTAGAAAAAAGTGACAGAAAAACAAACAAAAACAAACAATATTAAGATACAGCTCCACCTCGTAGGCAAATGGCTGGTGATTAAAAAGACTTACAGATTTAGTAGTTTGTGGGCTTTCATTAAAGACAAAGTAAAGAAAGGAGCTTCTCAAAAAGCACCAGCAGTATTGTCAGAGAATAAAAACTGCCACTCATGCAAACAATCTATAGTGACTCTGTTTTCGGTGTTCAGATTTCAACCGCTAGCTCTACTCCCAAATTCACCCCCATTAAATTTAATAGATTAAAAAAAAACAAAAAACAGGCCTATCATGAAACCATTCCTACTGTGAATCATGGCGGTAGATCACTGATGTATTTGGGAAGTCTGAGAAACTCTGGGAATCTTGGTCAAAATAGATGAATGTGGTCTGCAGTCAAATAACTACTAATAGAGAATTTACACAATCTAGAATGGGGGTTGGCAACCTGCGGCTCTTTCGTCCTTATGTTGTGGCTTTCCATTGCTTTTGGAAAATTAATAATGGTTGGTTCAGAACAACTACGTAACAAGCGACACATTTGAATTACAGTCAATGAAGTTAGTGTGATTGGGTGATAGGGCGACATCTATAAGATGAATTTGGTGCGACGGGACACGAAGCATGACGCAAGACAGTCAATCAGTTTCGGGATGGTAGAAACAGGAAATAGAAATATGGCGCAGCCTTCCAGATTAAAAGCACACATTTTCAAAGTAAAATATAACTGAACATTAAAAACTAAAGCGCTTGTAGAATTCTTAATACAAAACAAATGTCATTTTAACGGCCTTGCGTGTGAGCAAAGGTGGAATCAAACTTTGGGTCAGTTTCCACATCTTTTCTTGAAACAAAGACGGTAACAACCTTGGCTAAAACGAACAACGCCAAAAGCTAAATGACGGACGGAGAACGTTAACAGCAAATACAGTGTGGCCTTAAGTAAACAATACAAAGTGGAATGCTTGAGAGATTAGTTTGGCCTGCTTGCTTCTTTAAATACTGTAAATGTAAAATACTGTAATGTGGTACAACCTTAGTTAAGAGCTACAGTAAGCAAATCCTCTGGCTGCTGACACCCAACTGATTGAGTCCCTTTCCACCCTCCCACTTGCCCTAAACGTCTGTGTCTGTTGATTTCTATATATATATATATATATATATAATGTTTGTGTGTGTGTGTGTGTGTGTGTGTATCAGTGCTTTTCTAATAGTGGTTGGGGGGACATGAGGTGATGCCAGGGGGCACAAATGATCCCAGGGAAAAGGCTTTGCTTTTGTCATGGGAAGTTTAATTGTAATTGAATAATAATTTTCATCTCTTTTTTTCAGTCAGTTTGATGCACTTGGTTATTTTTTCTCTTTTATATTAAGCTGTAACCCATGTACACTGCAAAAATTAATTAACAGTTTTTGAAAATTGAATTATATTGCTTTTTTCTTTTGTTAGTGTTAAAAATTGATACAGGTCTAGGTATACTTACATAATTAGAATAGATAAGATTCTTATTTATATTCTCCGGGTCGGGAGGGGCGTTGCAAAAAGTTTTTGAATATTAAACTTGAAGTTGAATATTAAATCATGATAATGATACTAAACACAAACCCAGGTGAACCTGTCATTGCCACATATCAGTCTTCTGGCCTCAATACCATTGAGCCACTCTTGGGGAAAGCTCAAGCACGCACTTCATACAACAGCTCAAAAGTCTACAGGAACTGAAGTCCTTTTGGCCAGCTTTACCACCAGTGAAAATAAATAGTCTCATCCACAATTACCAAGAGAGACTGTTAAGGGGGCAATAGGCGGTATTAAAAACTGGGAGTGTAAACTTTTGGTCTGGGTCATTCGTGTAGTTTCTGTTGTCATTATTTAGAGTAATTGAAAGCGGTTGTTCAATAATAAATGGCTTAACCATAGCACTAAACACTAAACCATAGCACTAAACACGAGTGAAAAAAGGTTTTTGCATTTATCATTCAAAGTCTCTGAAAATGGCCAAGAAATAAACAATTCCGCTATGTAAACTTATAAGAACAACTATACTGTAGCTGTGCAGATTCTCACACTACTTCAAATTGGGATTAGCAATTATTTATGAGGGGCAATCTTATTCCAACTAATCTGAAGTAGATCTGATGGAAAATTATTTGTAAGACTGACGCCATTATTTTTTCTTGGCATGGAAGTTGATGTATTTGGTTTATTCTCATTTGGATGGGAGCCTTGTCAAAAACGTGACAATGCTTTCTCGCATTGCACAGTGACAAAACACGGAGAAAGACGTACCTATAGGGATAAGGTTGTTGTGAGAGACTGACGGGCCACTGCCAATGACTGTACTAAGGTCATAAGCTGCAGGCATTCCTGGATAGGACGATAAGAAACACAGCATTCACCAATATTAACACAGAAAAACAGAAATCGCATCAAAGCGGCACCAACGGAATCACAGTCTCAGGTTTGCAGACGATAGACGTGAGAAAAAGTCAAACATTCATACTGTAAAAATCAGACTGATATTAATGTTGATAATTGGTAAATCGAGTTTACCTATGTATTTTCTACACTAGATGGTTGCTCAACGCACGTCACAAAGGCTCACATTCACCCATCAAACACACGCATAAAACAAAGAAGGCTGCTGCCACATAGTCTGCTGCCGGCTCCATTGGGAGTAAGACATGGTTCAGTGTCTTTCTCATGAACTCTCAACACGGTTTATTTAAAATCAAACCACGAAAGCACGATTTGTGATTTGTGCATCTGTAGGCTTTAGCCTGTCCTACGCTGTGCAATTAAGAACATAATTAGAAGTGATTGTGTGTGCATATTAGAAGTATTCTTGAGTTTATAATATACAATGTTCCCTCAATTTTCGCAGTTAATGGGGAGTATCGGCCCTCAAACGTCAAATAAAGTGTTGCTTGTAGTTGACCAAATATGATAAGCACAGCTTATGCTTGAAATTGCAATTTATTGCAAAAGCAGTCTAGGTAACATCTTCCCAAACGCTTTCTTTCGTCAAATGCTTTCTTTTGTTGTCCTTCGCCTGTCTTTCCCCTTCTACCGCATGTTCGAGTTCTCACTCGCGTGTGTGAGGTTCATATTGAAAACTGGCCAGGATATATGTGAATAAGATCATGTGACTGGCGCCCGTTGCAACATTTACCAATGAGGGCAGAAGACAACCACATGTTGAAGTGCCCATGATCTGGTTGACAGATCGCCTGGCCAGTCTCTTTATAACGGAGGAGGAAGACGAAAGCATTTGGGAAAATGTTACCTGACTGCTTTTGTAATAAATTGTCATTTCAACTGTAAACTGCATCCGCGTTATGTTTGGTCAGCTATAGGCTCTGGTTTAATTTTGGAGATAAATGGCAAAACACTGATGCTCCACATTTTTTTTTTTATTTTAAGGGGCAGTTAAAAACATATTTACCGTAATATATATGTGCCCACCCTAGTCTACGTACGGCATTCTAATTGAATGTTTGTGGAATATGAATAAATCAATAAAATGCAACTGTATATCCATCTCACGGAACTTCTATTTTGCCAGTTGTCAACTGATATACGCATGCGCATCCACACCACCATTACCATGATGGAGGGGTTTGTGTGTCTTAGAAGCCAAGTTGACTGGGGACTTTATTGTTCTGATGACCTTTGGCAAACAGGTCCTAAGTGAAGGGCTAGACAAATCATGGCTCAAAAGAGCTCCATGTTGAATAAAAACGTTGAAATATGTTTTCACTTGCCCGAATGCGGGTCATCAGATTCAAGATTCAAGAGTTTTAGTGTCATATGTATAGTATTATTATACCACACAATGAAATTCTTATTCTGTTCACTTCCCCGAGCATACTACATTCCATAATTGAGCAAATAAATAAATAGCAATAAATAAAAATGAAACAACAAACAAAAACAATGGTGCTAATAATATAGTGCAGAATATGATGCAGTGCAAAATGTTATTTATGCATGCAGTAAGGGGAGGTGGAGCTCATTGTTGGGCACCGGGACAACAACAATGGGGCCAGGCTGGGCTCAGCCTGAAAGAACAATGAGGGCCCTGGTTACCATGGCCTCACCATCTGTGGGAAGGGCCAAAGGGGTCCGTCGGGTGATCTATCAACTAGGCGGCAGCCATAGAGCCAAATCTTGGAAGTCTGACTCCTAGTTACAGCTGTGGAGACATGGAAAGTCACGTCTCTGGCAAGGAAGGAACCCTAGCTGATGTGTGAGCCAGAGACAGTTTGACTAGAAATAGTCAAGACTCTTTTCTACACACAGCACTGGTACTAGTCCTCTTGAAAAGGGCAAGGACACCATCTCATCTCAGTCTGGAGTTGCCCAGGGTTAAGAGGTGCCGAGCAGATGTGGGCATACCTTATTGCCATCCAGGTTGGGAACCTGTACTTTTGGGCTCACAACGGTGAACAAGACTGTAGACCCCAATTTGCTTGGGGAATGCGTCCTGACTGTTGTTTGTGCTTATGAAATAAACAATGTGATGGGGAGGAACAGCCTCCCTGATCAGAAACCACATGGTTTTCTGTTACTAGATTTCAGTGCTCATCACGGATAGTCCATAACAAACACCATGTTCAACTATTAAGATTTCCGTACATGCACTAGAACCAGGACACCCTAGTCCACAGTCTCATAACTGCATATTTGGAACACTCAGGTATAAAGAAGCACAGACATTTTCAATTTCACCACATGGCGATATGTTGCCCCAAAGGGGAGATAAAAAGATTAAAAAAAAAAAAAAAAAAAAACTCAAGGCGACTTTCACCACTTTTCAATTTGCTTACTAAAAAGCCACTCAGAGTGAAGATTGTGTTCCAACAGCCCAAACCCGATTCAACATGCTGACTCGCCCCAAAATCCTTATTCGATGCAAGCCATCAAGATGAACTCCGATAGTGTTTCGCCAAACCAAGGAGATGGCGCATGACGGGTTCCGACTGCCAAAGTCGGCTTGGTGTGTAGAGGGCCTAACCTACACCACACGGAAACTCCTAACAGTAGGCATTGGCAATAACATCAGGGGTGCCAATCAACATCTACTGATTAGAAGGGGAGTTGCCTAAGACTGAAAAGATTCAAGAGATTTATTGTCACATGTACTGTATAGCACAAAACCACACAGTGAAATCATTGGAAACACTGTCGATCACCCGAGCAGACCACATTTCAAATTGAAAAAAAATTTAATATTAGAAATGAACAGTCCTGAAGTCGCAACGGCTGAATCACCCGCTGTGATGAACACAGCGTCAGGCTGCTTGAGCACCAACCTGTGCACTACCTGGATTGACTACAAGGAAGCCCATGACTCAGCTCCAAACACATGGATACTGGAATAATTGAAACTGTATAATAGCAACAGGGTCCTATGGAAATTCATCAAGAACTCAACGAGGCTGTGGAAGACAACTTTGGAGGCGAACTCAAAGAACTTGTGGCTGATTTGGTAACTCATGTGGATAATATATTAATTATGGATGACTTAATTATTTATATGAACTTCCAGTCAGAACCACTTACTGTAGCGTTTTAGGCAGTAATTGATACTTCTGTTTTTATGCAGTTACTAGAAGCAGCATGCACCAGAATGGCAATATTTTAGATTTAGTGTTAACCCGTGGCTTAGCAACCTCAAATGTTACAATATTAACATATACCAGTGCAATGTCTGATTATTCTCTTAAAACATTTGAGGTCTTAGTCAGTGTGGTCATTTTGACAACAACCAAAGTTATAAGAGCTGCGCTACTCATCAACCAGTGCAGCACTCTCTGAACTACTGCTTTTGGCAATGGCTTCTTTTCTATCTTATATTGTTGCAATTGACAAGCTTACAAGTGATGTTAACAACTGTTCTTTTAAATCCCCTCGTCTCCATAACTCCAATAAGACTTAAAAATAGGCGTTCAAAGAGGCATACTCCGAGGTTTATATATGAAACAAGCATGTTTAAAGAATCAGGTAGGAAACGTTCTCCATCACTGAGCACTACTCTCACCACCCCATTTTCCCTGCTCCCCCTCTCTCCACCCATTTCCCAGAGTGCAAGTTATTTAGTGATCAACCATACTCGAGGTCTTCCATCAGGCTTGGTGCAAAACCTTGCCGAAACACACAGAGGTCCTTGGTTTAGCTAAAACTAAGTATTTCTCCAGATTTATTGGTTTTGATAAAAACAACCCTAAAGACATATTTGATATAGTAGCTATGCTAAAGCAATAGCAGCAAAACACTTATATTCAGCGCATGATTTCATGCAATTTTTTACTTGGAGGATTCAGCTCATTAGGGACAAAATTAAGGATATTGTGCCGAAAACCCACTCTGGTACTGCGATTGCTGACGTTAGATGGGAACGTCAGGCTGATAAAAGCCTCATACTTTAACTCCCTCCAAGCTAGATTTATTATTCATGGAAAGTCTTGTCAATGCAACAAAACCAAAAACCTGCATACACAACACGCTTCCAGGCAAACATATTTACGATTTTAGGATAACCTGTCTTGAATATTATCAATCTGTTGCTTGGACACAGTACCAGAAGCTTTTAGGACCGCTGTCAATCAACAATTACTTAAGCGGCCTCACTTTGATCACGAGAATCTCTCTAATTATAGGCCAGTGTAACATCTTTCATCTATCGCACAAATTCTTGAAAAGTAGTAGCACAACAGCTAAGTGATTACATGGCCGATAACTGTAGATTTGAACTCTTTCAGTCAACAAATGATCTTCTTACCCATGGATTTTAACACCTCATCAATATTAATTACTTAACCTTAGTGCTGCTTTTGACACCATTAATCATCACATACTCGTAGAACATCGTGTGTTGCTATCTCACGTTCAGCACTTTCTTGGTTCAGATCTTATGTCTCAGAAAAGGATGCATCGCGTGTCTCGTGGCAATCAGGCCTCTAAATCTTATATTGTTACATGTAGTGTGCCGCAGGGGTTAGTACTTGGTCCTTTACTGTTCAACATCTACATGCTCTTGCTTGGTGATGTTATTTGTGACTAGAATGTGAGTTTTCATTGCTATGCGGAAAATACCCAACTATATATATCTTTAGAAATCCAAGGCCCATTTCCAATTTTTTGCTTCTCAACCCCAATAAAACAAGATGTAAATTATTGGCCGTGCTCATCATTAGCATTTGTTTAACTCTCATATTATTTCGGTTATAATTTTTGGACATTTCTATGTCATTAATCAAGATAAAGCATTGAAAAAAAACACTATAGGGCTCTGGAGGAATGCTAAAAGAGGACTAAAAGTCAAAGGGGAAACAAGATCTTGTCTCTAACTGTTTCAGACTGCCGCTCTGAAAATCATTGAAGAACGTGATTTAAATCCTATTTTTGTCCAATTGATGCCATCATTAAAAATCATTTTCCATATACCGTAAACCTGTTGTTTAATTATGCATTTCATTCTCACACGGACATACATATACACACATGTTGTTGGGTCTATAATTTGATTCAGAATCACTTTTCGATTAAAAATGGTTTGATTCCAAATTATTTGATCTGATTAAATTAATAATGATTGTTGCTTCATTCTATAGATGCGGATTAGAATCATCATATTGCTCCAGTCTGCTTTGTGAGCCAGTATCCAGAAGGAGACTTTTTTTTTTGTTTACAGTTTTGATTCAATATTCGATTTGATTGAATGAAACGGTAGACCTAGACAGAGTGTCATTTGACAGATTTGCAGTGCCAAAATATCATGTGGAAAACCGTTGCACAAAAAAATGAATATTTCTTATTATATTTACTTTTTTAAGTGAGATGTTAACTTGAGAGAATGGGCAAAGCATGAAACATGTGGCAGGTTGTTAATGTATGATCTGGGAGCATTATCACTAGTTCTGTGACGGTCAAACCCCACTCACTCATTAAACAGAGAGAAACACTGCATTCACATTCATGGGCCTGTAGCTTTCATGAATCACACGAGTTTGAAAAACATAAAAGTAGTGTCCGGTCACCCTTCCTTCAAAAGGGTCACCTGATCCTGGGTGACCCCTTTGAAGGTAAAGTGAATGACTAATATTTGTTCTTTATCATGTATCCTCCTCAAGAAAAAAGTTATTATTAAAGGTATTAAGGCTAATGTACTGCACAATGGAGTGATGTATGCAAACAGCGAACACAACACCATATGTCTACCACAAAGTTGCAACCGGTAGAATTGGTCAAATAACCACATTACATCACTTTTTTGTCAGGTTTAGTAAAGGTTAAGTTAAGCAAGTTTTTCTTATTAACTTATAACAGTGCCAGGATGCATTTCCTAGGGAGTGTGTTCCATGAGAACACTGATGCCAAGCCTGGTTCGAGTAGTCAGTAATTCTAACATTATATGTAGCGATAAAGGGTATTAAAGCAGTCATGGCCCAGCGCGAATAATTAACATGATTTGCAGTCCCAAAACGATTTTTTTTTTTGAGGACTTAAGAGTGTGTGGCCCCACACTCATGTTTGTCGTTTAAATGTCCCTGACTTACGTTTATTCGTAACTTCTTTGTGCTCCATATTGTAATAGCGAGTCAAAAATATATAATGCATGCCGAGGAAAAAATTAAAAAGACAGCGGCAGCAGCATTCACCTGCGCTCGGCTCCCCACTCACACCGTTGCATGTTTTCTGTTTGAATTTTCCTGACTTACGTTTATTCATAACTTCTTTGTGCTCCATATCGAAATAGCGGGTCAAAAATATATAATACACGCCTAGGAAACAATTTAAAAGACAGCGGCGCCACGCCTTCACCCGCGCTGGGCTCCAAACTGATACCGTTGCATGTTTGTCATTTAAATTTCCCTGACTTTTGTTTATTCCTAGCTTATTTTTGCTCCATAGAAATAGCAGGTTGAAAATATTTAATGCATGCAGTGGAAAAAATTAAAAAGACAGCGGCGCAACGCCTTCACCCGCGCTTGGCACCGCGTTCACACGTGCACGGCTTGATCTGTATCTATTCTGCCTGCGGCTCCTGTTTAGTAGTTAAATAGCAATTACCAATAACGCATTCTCTGTTTTATCTGATTTTTGTAAATAATAAATATTTCTTAGTATAATATCCATTCAACGCTTATATTGTATGAATAAAGTTTATATTCTATTAATAAAGTTTGATGACTTTGCTGATTGTTTTTAATACATTCCTTGAGCAAAGCACCATCTAATGGCTGCATAACATAACTATCTAGTGGATGCATAATGCAACCCCAGCCAGTACTATGCCTTATAATCAGATATATATATATATATATATATATATATATATATATATATATATATATATATATGTGTGTGTGTGTGTGTGTGTGTTTGTACACCGTATTTTTCGGATTATAAATTGCATTTACTGTGAAAATCTTATTTTGAATGGCCAAATCTGGTATAACAGTGATCCCTGGTCTTGATAGTACAGTAATGCCTCGCTGTATCGCGGTTATCTCACGGGTTTGCTGCTTCACGGATTTTTTACAGTGTGCATATTTTCTACAGCGCATTGTGCTCTGAATCCTGATTGGCTCAGGGGCTTTACTGTTTTCTCGAAATAAAGTATTGACGCTGTAGTGTATTGGTTTTTCACTTGTCAATTCATTACAAAAGGCAAGAGGATCCAAAAGCTTGCTTTCGTCCCTCCTGTGTCTCTCCTGTGTCTCTCCTGTGCCCGTGTGGCTCAGATCAGCACATATGTTGTGAACGTGCTAGTAAGCGCATTGATTGACAGCTTGGTCTCTGGGAGCCGATCACATGACTTGTAGGCGTCACTTTAATTCGATGTCCGGGCATATCCGTTTATAAAAATCTTCTTGCTCAGAAAAAGAAAGAGCTCAATAACTGCTCAAAACAATGTGCGGGTTCAGCATAGCTGGGACTGTGAAATACGCGAGCGACAATGTTTCCAACTTTGTATTACTATATTAAAATGGTTGTTTTAAACAAATTTGGGGCTTTAATACAGGTTTTGATTTTTGGTTTTATTCCACAGCTTAGTATTGTATTGTAAAATAATAAAATAAATAAATAAATAAATAAAGCTGGCTACTTCACGGATTTCACTTTGCGCGTGTTATTTTTGGAACGTAATCCCTGCGATAAACGAGGGATTACTGTACACCTGTTCAAAAGATATTTGCTTGCAGTGATGGCCTCAAAAGGTTGTGTAACAATGAATTCAGGTAAGAACCCATCATTCTTGTCCAGGCCCGTTTCCGAAGCCATATTTTTTAAAACGATTATGTTGAACCACAATTCAAAAGTAATGTCTAATTCATACTACGAGTTTGTATTTACTAAGTTTGTCAGATTCAAGTTCTGTGATTACTGCCTGTTTTTGTTTCGTGTTTTTTGTTTTGAGGTCTATGTACAATTTTATTTACATTTTGAAGCAGTATTTGTAGTTCATTAAATCAGTGGTTCTCAAAGAGGGGTCGGCAGACCCCGGGGGTTCAGTGGCCTGACTGCAGGGCGGTCCATGAAATAATTTGGGTTATTAGTAAAAATCTATATACAGTGGGCCCCCGGTCAACGAAATTAATCCGTTATGCGGTTGGGCGAATTAGGCGAATTCACCGTGTGGTGGGCAATCCAAACCTATGTTAAATAGCAAATGCGTTTAAAACCACAGGTAAAAATATTAAAATTGTATATACATATTGAAAATTGGTATTATATAGTATAGTATATATATCGGTAATATACCAGTGGTGGGCCATCAGCCCCAACAAGGCCTTCTCTGCTGGCCTAAAATAACCTCACATCATTATCATAACTATAATAAACTATAAAAAATATAATAAATATAATGAAGTCAGTTCATTTTCAAAGTCATTTTAAATTCATTTTTACTAAATATATATGTTATATATATATTTTTTTTATAAAATTATTCTCCGTAATCTGTTCTTTACGTGTCATACATCCATTTGGTTACGCTCCTTCTAGTGTTGTAGTTTTAAAATGGAGTTTTTAGCCAATTAGAATTCAGCTAACTTGTCGCCAGGGTGTATCTAATCTGCCTTAACCAGAAGCCAGGGCATTCGCATCAACACGGCGCAAGCTTCTGCGCAAGAGCAAATGGATATGTGAGCGGCCTGTATAACTTAAGTGACAGCTGTAATAGCAAATCGAGTCATAAGATCACCATCTAGAGGCCTCACGTTGAACGTGACGAGAGTGGATGCTCACCGCAGGAAGGCGGTGCAATGCACAACAAGCAAGCTACTCTGTGTTGGCTTTGGCTAGAGGCATAGCGTAGCTATTAGCTAACATGTCCCGACTTGGCCATATTTCTGACTGGGCTACCAGGGGCGTTGAGTTAACCCTGGCAAATAGTTCTGCTGGGAGTGCCTTATTTTTGCAAAGGATGGATTTAGTGTTTGGAGCTACACTGGATTTGCAAACTTCAATTGTTTAACTAAGGCAGCAACGAGACACCAAAGTACGGCTGGAAATACGCACTACGGTACTTTTAAAAACTTCTTTTGACATCTGAGTGGATATACAGTGTTGGACATCTCAGTTCGAAGGTAAAGAGAGGTCCTCAATGCGCTACCGTGCTTTTAAAAAACCTTTGGGAACACCTGAGTGGATACATAGTATCCAGTGCCAAGAGAAAGAACATAAAGAGGTCAAGAAAAATCGTGAGATATTGAAAAGACTGATCGATTGTGATCTCTGTTTGTTTTGGTGAGTGCAAGCATTTTCTTTATTGTTTCATTTTTAATATGTTTGTGTTATTTTACTTCATTCATATTCTATTCATATTAAAGAGATAAAATTATGTTCTTCTTATATTTAACTGCGATTTGTAATTTGGACTCATTTCATGGGTATTTATGTTAAATGACTTATTTTATGTTTTGACAGCATCAAGTATAATGACAAGTTTTAATGGCTGATATGGGTTTATTGACGTTTAAAAGGGCCACAAAATAGCCTGTGTAGCCCAGTAATGCGCATGTGTGCTCATGAGGGCTATTTATTCGAGAGTCTGACATCACAGAAGGCGTACGTGTGAAAGTCACGGCCAGCCACTGTAATATACATGCATGCAATTAAATAACATCACAAATAAAAATAAAGGATTTATTTACCTTTGAGCGACTTATGGCCATATTCCGTAGGGTAGCCTAGCCTAGGCTAGGCTAGCTTAGCCTTCTTCGTATTTCTTGATTCTCTCCAGATTCATTTCTTTATAAATCATCTTTGTACTTCTCTGTTTAACATCACTAGCAATCTTGAGACCCATGGCTAACCCATTCAAGTTTGAATTAAGTAGTAAATTGCACAATACGCTAGTTAAAGCACTCAGACGAGATTCAGTTGTTAGCATGCAGCCATTTTGACCGTGACGCCGACCAATAGCAGACTAGCAGTAATGAAGTCAGCGTTGATGCGTGTATAGACGTATGAGCGCAGACACATCTAACATGGCGGTCACGCATGCACACTAACCGCCATGTTGGTTGTGTCACAAGGCGAAAGAAATGGCGTAAAGATGTGACAAAAAAAAAAATGTCGCGGTCCACATCGTAAGTTGAAAAAAACATAAGGCAGGGACGTCGTAGACCAGGGTCCACTGGATTTGTATTAACTTCCATTTGATTTTTGATTAAATTGTGAATGTAATCATGACTTCAATACTCAAGTCAACCAGTTTAACATACAATATTTTTAAACACATAATAATTTTGAATTTTGCCAAATAGACCCACGTAATCCACCACATCATCAAAACCATTGATGATGTCTCTAAATTTTGGCAGCAACCTGTTTGAATCTGTGATGAGGAAGCATGCAATTTGCAATAATCATTTTTTAAACTTCAGTATGGCTGAAAAGTAATAAATATACATGTTGTCAAATTGAATATGTTGGTGAATAAAAAGGGCACTGATGTTTGGGTTCAATGATTTCTTTTTTGTTTCCGCAAAAATTTGCAATGGGTATGCTTGGAGAATTACCAAAAAGGGGTCCCAGACTCCCAAAACATTTGAGAACTCCTGCATTAAATCATTGAGCAACATCTCACTTTTATGTTTGTTATTCACCTGATACAGACATCCCTTGATTTATGTTGTAGGCTACGCCGGTGTTCCAAATATTCTCCGAGGGGGAGGAGTAATGCGATCCAGGAGGCGGATTTGGGGTGGTACCTGTATACCTGTAAACACATTAGAAAAACAATAGAAAAACAGAATACTCTTAAAAAGCAGTGGCTTGAAAAGTGCAGTGAAAACATCATGAGATGCTGTATTAAATTAATCTGTCAATATCACCTATCAAGTATGAATAACCTGATTGCAAAGCATAACACTGACACTCTCAGTCATAGCAGGTTAATAGGACCGGCTGTGGCTCAGGCAGTAGTGGGGGATGTCCAGTAACCGAAGGGTCGGCTTTTTGAATCCCGCTCTGTCAGAGTCGCATGTTGTTGTGTCCTTGGGCAAGAGACTTCACCCACCTTGCCTCCAGTGGCTGGTTGGAGGGGTTAGGGGTTAGAGTGGCACCTGTGGCTACACAATGTAGTTTACCACCACTGGTGTGTAAGTGTGTTTGATAAATGAGTTGTCAGTGTGAGCGTTTAGGACTTGCGGTTAGTAGAAAAGCGCTGTGGTAAATGGACATTTACCACAGCTTCACCATTCAGACCAGTGATACAGCCTCCTTGACGTTAACATTTTCAATCATAGATGTTTATTTTATTTCTAGATAGCACAATTATATTTAATATAGCGTGTTTTCTCAATTAAAAATCTAATGTAATTCATAAACATGGGTGATATGAATTCATGCTGAAATCAACATTATATTCCATTGATTCAATTATAAAAAAATGCACTTTTATTGATGAAAATTTTATGACAGTTGCATCTATTTGGAATTAAATTTTAACTATACAATTAATTGTCATTTGAATTTGGCACAAACATTCTTTTACATTCCTGTCCTCAGTAGTTTTAATTATTATTATTTTGCAATTTTCAGGAGTAAAACATTATTTTGTCTAGAATTAATTTAATAACTAAATTAATTTTCATGTACATACTTGTCGTGTGGTGTGTCAGCTTGGTGTGTAGCAAAGCAAGAGAAGTCTGCTTTAAAAAAAAAAAAAAAAAAAAAAATATATATATATATGAAATAAAATCAGTGGTGGGCCGTCAGGCCTAATATAACTTGACATTATTATAACTATAATAAACTATAAAAATTACAATAACTATAAGTCAATTCCATTTTTAATTTAATTTTACTCTCTCTCTCTCTCTCTCTCTTTCTCTCTCTCTCTCTCTTTACACGCCTCCTATGTGCTGCAGTTTTAGTGTTGAGTTTTTAGCCAGGGGAGACTTCATGTCTGCCTGTGCCCGGAGGCGCTGGGCATTCGCTTGAACAGTTCAAGGCTTCTGTGCGGTGTGCAATGACATATTGTGTATGGGCCATAATTTTTGTTAGACAGATGCAATAGCCAATTGACCCATAAAAACACCTACAAGAAACCTCACATAGAACATGACGTAACTGGGCGGTCACTGCAGGAAGGCGGTGTTATATTGATTCATCATGTTTAACAGTCGAAGAAGTAAAGTTATTTTTAATAAAATTAATAAAAAAAAAAACATGTTGCTCAACCAGCTAACGTTAGGGTTAGCGTACATTTAAGTCAGACCCGCAGAAGCTTTTTTTTTTTTTAAACCCACAATGGCTGAAGAAGAGAAAAGGGAAAATGGACATACACAACTTTCAGCATTGGCGTCCATGTCAATAAAAAATGATTTTTTTTGGAAATGAAACACAAAGACAAACTCTACAAGCAAGTCAGGAAAGTCTTTCTGAGGAAAAAGAGAAGAATGGATTTTGTACTGAAATAACTTGGGGACAACCATTTTGGGTGAATTAATATGTTTTATATCATTCATATTAAACTGTAATGTTTGGTTGGGTTTGGTTGTTGTGAGTTTGTGTGGTTTTGTTCATGTTTCTCTTCCACTTGCGTCTGCCTTCATTGTCAGCGTTCTTGTTAGTTTAATTTGGTCCAACTGTCTGGTGATACTTTGTACAGTTTTGCTCCCGGTTCGGTCCTGCCTCATTTCCTTGTTAAAACTTCCTTTTTTGAGCCACATATTTCTCAGTTGTCCTGCATTTTTTGTGTCCCCCTAACATCAGTGGCTCAACAGCCATACAAGTGATCACTTGTCACTGAATTGAACACTGTTAATTTAATTTATAACTCACCTGAAAAAGGGGTTCTTTAAATCCAAGAGGTTGCTTGACTTTGAACCAGTCTGGTCCACCTGGGCAGCAATACTGATGTCATAACTTTGTCTGTTGGGAAATTTAAGTATCACTTGAGAAACACCCTTATCAGGAACTATGACCAAAAAAAAGGTCTAAAAATACAACCACTGATCTATCCTATTAAAACACATCTGTGAGAAAAACTTTCTTGTAAGATAATAAATCTCGTTTGTTTTAGATACATGGCAGACACAGTGTTTTTATGTGAACAATGCATTCGGGTATGTTGATTTGACATGGCAAAACAATTGCGAACTAATTTCAGCGTCTGTAAAACTTGTCAAAATGCCACACCATTCAGCTTTTGATGTAACCTTCAAAAGGTAATAAAGCAAGAAATCACTCCATAGCTTCCTCAAAGAAAGAACACTCAGAAAAGAGTGGGAAGATGTGCTTGTGATGTTGATGCCGAGTGGTGGCAATGTCTCATAAACTCATGCATAAATGTTTTGTTCACGAGTGAACACTAATAGTATACATCCATCCATATTCTAGAGCCGCTTATCCTCAAAACGGTCGCAGGCTTGCTGATACCGATCCCAACTGACTTGGGGCAGTAGACGGGCGACACCCTGAACTGAGAGACAAACATCTATTCACGCAATCACAATTTAGTATGTCCAATAGAGCTGCCATGCAGGTTTTTTGGAGTGTGGGGGGAAGGCAGAATGCCCGGAAAGAACCCACGAGGGCTTTTTCCAAGCAGATCAAATTGGAGCAGTCCCAGACTGATGTTAAGATGGAGAACTCCTTTGAGTGAATCACATTATCAATCAGGCTCTTGCCAGGTTAGTATTACCACTGATCTAAAAAGTTTTAAGTCTGATCTATCACATCTCAAGGAACCGTTCTATATAAGAAACAGACAATATGGTGAATTTGTGCTATGAACATGAAAAATTTGATCTTTAGACAAAAATAAATCCAATGTATCCCCACAGCCCGATTTCTGGCTAGTTATTTTTTATTTTTTTTCAAAGACAACAATCATACCTCTTGTTGGCCACTAGTAGTGCAGTGCCAGAAAGCGTATCTCCAGCCTTTGTGAAGAGAGGAGACTGCAGCAAACAGCGTACCTGATACCAGTGAGTAAGAGGTTCTGTAGGTGCAGTGGAAAGCCATACTGTCATTCTGTCAGGAGAGAATAAGCAACGAGCGTGTGTAACCCTGATTAACATAGCATTCATTAAAAAAAAGACCTTTGTAATTATAATGCCCACTATGAAAATACATTTACTTTACAAGTTGTACATTTACATATTGTTACATTACATATTTATTTTCCACATTTCGAAAACCAGTGCTGTGCAATAATCAAACGTGTTATATACAAGTCTTCCGGTTTCATGAGACAGTGAACTTATGGAAATCGTGTTTTGTCACATAGTGATTATATTTCAAGTTTCAGGCAGGAATGACTTGGTTGAACCAAAGGCCAGACTAAATTATGACAGATATTATTGGTTTCATGATTGAATATCTGACTTACACTGATCCCATAAAAGCCACGTCAAACCAGAAAGCCAGACCATGTACAAGGCCTGAGTGCATCATGTGGAACTTAAAGGGGATCTCTATCCTAAAAGGCAAGGAAAAAAGGTAACAAAATCCAGTTAAGACATTTATTAAACTGATATTACACTGATCCTCAAAAGTGAATACCAATTATACCTGTATAGATCCTCTTCTTTGGCCTCTAGAAAGTTGACTGTGTATTTGACAGACTTCGCCATCAGGATTCGGATATCAAAAGTGTCCTGTGTACATTTAAATTTGTCGTCAAAATATGAACATTAAATGAGAAGGATTCCCTACACAGACAGTACGTTTTGTTTTCATCCAACTTTTGTTCATGTAAAGCAAGTCTTGGGCAGACGTTTGATAAAGCGCTGTTTCTTTAACTTCTGCTTCTAAGTTGTAGTGTTAACATTTTTTGTATATTATGGTTAGTGGATGAATGGTTTTGTTCCTATTCATTTAATTAATGCTTCACAAAATCTTCTCAGAGGCTGGATTAAACCTACTTGTATGCTGTGTGTTTGGATGAGGGAGGGAGCATTTGTGTGTGTTTGGGGGGGAGTAAACACGCCTCATAATCATTAGTATATACAGTATACATACCACAATTGGCTGGCGGAAATACTCGTCCACTGCTGCACTACGCAGTGCAGAGAGATCTACACCATGGAAGGAGGGCTGGTACCTGAGGGTAACAAAATAGTTGATAATGAGCTATCTTTTGATAAGTTTAATTTTTTTCTTTTTTTTAACATTGCAAATAGGATCCAATATCAATACTAGGGCTGCAAGCATCTTAAAGGGCATTTGCAGTTTCTGCAATGTTGAGGTACTGGTATATTGGGCTAGTTCCATGTTGGGGCACTGGCACTTTGGAATTGGAATTTTTTGAAGAAGGCACATAAGAACTCCAGAACATTATTTCTTCAGAATGATGTGTGTGCAAGCTTCATGATTATTCACATGTTTAGACCATATGTGGTCTCTTTGCAAGGTTTCATGTTTTGACCCCACATGAAAGACGAAGAGAAGTCAGCATGTTTGCCTCACAGTTCAGCGTCCCAAGTTCAATTCCAGCTCATTACAGCCTTCCTGTATGGAGTTAGCATAATCTCCAGCTCACTCCGGCTGCCTCCCACATTCCAAAAACATGCATGGCTGGTGTATCGGTTACTCTAAATCAGATCACAGGTCTGCGGTCTGGTACTGATCCGTAGATGAAATGGTACAGGGCCGCACCAAAAACAATTATTGATGCCTTAAGTGCTATCTGAGTCTGAAAGATATTGTATTTTGAAAACTGACCGGATTCTCTTGGATCCGTTTCAATCACTTGACCGCCATCACCCACTACTCACCAGTAGTTGCATGTTCGCAGTTAACAACCAGAATCCTACATTAGTAACTTACCCGCCAAGGCTTTAATTACTCAAAATACAAGTTGGAACTCAAGTGTCACACTTATTACTATTAGGACTTCTAATTCTGTGACTGCAAATGGTTCACGTGGACTTATTCAGTTTAAACCTGGCTTTATGAATTTTAAATCACGCTCTTCAAAAGCCCTTTGTGTAATTTACTTTACTAGAGATCACAATGCCAAAATGAGGCCTCTCCCCTGAACTTTGTGGGTTCACATATTACATGTCCTTGTAAGAAGGTCAGAGGGTGTTCCCCTAGTTTCAGAAACTGCTGTCTAACTTAACCCGAGCACCAACCATACCTTCAAGACATTTGAAGCTCTCGTTATGAGATCCAGCTCCTCGCTGCCATTTTATCTTGTAGTTATTTACCGTCCTCCCGGTCCATATTCTGGGTTCTTAGATGAATTCCCTGAACTTGTGGCTAATTTGGTAACACACACGGATAATATATTAATTATGGGTGAATTTAATATCCATATGAACTCACCGTCGTCATTAACTGCACCATTTCAGGCAGTATTGATACATTTGGTTTCACGCATTAGAAGCAGCAAAGCACCGGAATGGCAATATTTTAGATGTAGTGTTAACCTATGGCTTAGAAACCTCAACTGTTACAATCATACTATATATTAGTGCTATGTCTGATCATTGTCTTAAAACCTTTGAAGTTTTAGTTCAGTGTGGTCATTTTGGTCACAATCAAATAAACAAGAGCTGAAATATTAATTGCTCCACCACTGCTACACTTTCTGACAACAGCCTTTGACAATGGCTTCTTCTCCATCTTATTTATATTCAACTGATAAGCTCACAAATGATTTTAACACTCCATAGATCCATTAAGACTCAAAAGCTGTCCAAAGAGGCATACTCTGTGGTTTATAGATGAAACCAGTACATTTAAACAATCGAGTAGGAAATTTGAGGCGACCAGCTCTTTCTACAGCACCAAGCACTACCCTCAGCACCCCATTTTCCCTGCTCCCCCTGTCTTCGCCCATTCCCCACGGTGCAAGTTTTTTAAAGGCTCAGCTTGCTCGTGTTCCTCATGCATAAGCTCTCTCTCTCTCTCGCTCTCTCTCTCACACACACACACACACACACACACACACACACACACACACACACACACACATACACACACAAGCATATTTGTTCGGCTATACTTCGTAGTTCGGAAATGCATTATGCCAACGTATGTATGTCTTCACATACATACATTGGCATAATGCATTTCTAAACTCCTGACGCTAAACATAACCATCAGAAAAGATTGCCTAACCCTAACCCTAACCATAACCCAATTCAAACCCATACTATAAAATCAAGTTTTGACCCTCAAAAAGAGATCCGAACACACACAGACATGCACACACACAGACATGCACACACACCTCTCCCAAATCTGTCCACTCAATGCTCTCAGCCACTCGCAGCCATATGTGCATATAAAAGTGCGTATATAAGAGTCCCAAAAACAGTGGTGGGCCTCTGCGAAAGTAAAATCTGCAAAGTAGATGCCCCCCACATTTTTTCGTCCTCACCGTTCTCACTCACGTGTAAGTTTCACTCAAAGAATGCTCAAAGTACGGCCCTCATGAGTCAACAGCTTGAAAAGGACTGACCAGACAAACAGTCTATCAGCTCTCGGGCCTCCTGTAAGACACGTGAATGGTGACCGGCACAACATCGACCAGTATGGACAGGAGAAGATTACAGCTCATTGACAGGATTACAACTCCTGCCCTCACTGGTCAATGTCGCACCAGGAACCAATCGCATGTCTTGTAGGAGTGCACGTGAGCTGATGGACTGATAGTCTTGTCTAAGCTGTTGACTGCGCCTCTAGCAGGCGGTCTCCACTTCACAAGCGAGTGACAACGAGTGGCCGGAGCAATATGGTGAGGGCAAAAAGCGCTGTTGTAATTAATGGAATTTTGAGTGCAAACTTTGTTTCCCTATTAACATGTTCCGTCAGCTACAGTACCCACTTTGGGTCAATGTTGGAGGAATGCCTGTGGCATGTGCGATTACAGTCAATTCATCTGTTTGGCGTCTCCCGTCTCTTTAATAATAATAAAAAAAAGAAAAGAAATAAGTGCAAAGCACTGAAGGTGCGAAAGATTAAGCGCTATATACATGTCTCTCTCTAAATTGTGTATTTTTATTTATATATATATATATATATATATATATATATATATATATATATATATATATATATATATATATATATATATATATAAAATAATTTAATCATTGAGGATTAAAGTGCATATTATATCGTGCTCGACTTTGTTAGCCCCCCCCTTTTTTGGGGTGGAGGTTTGTCAAGCACATCACGCAGATGTCTCCGCAGGTGAAAAACATAATCTAGCAAAAACTGTCATTATTTTCAGACTTGATTTTTGCAACGCATCCAGAAGCAGTTGAAAATCACTGATCAAAGTAATTTCTTGCCTCTTTTTTTGTCCTCACCAGAAATTGGCTTTTGTGAACTGCTCCATATATAGCTGCTCATCAGTGAAAGGAGCGAGGTGAACGTCTCCAATGGTCGGGAACATTTTACCTGAAAAAACAAAAACAATGAAAAAAAACAAAAAACAAATAGTAAACCATATCTGATAATGTAAAGTAAAATGTCAACTGTTCCAATGATTTTAGTTTTTGTTCACCATGAAAATCTAATTTACCATTGGGTTTAAGGAACTTCTTCGCGTGCAAGTAGCTCTCCAGCATCCGCTCGTTAAAAAGCATATAGCCCATGGGTTCTGATATGATGATGTCCACTTGTTCAGGGAGTGTCACCTCTTCCACCTTTCCCGGTACAACAATCACATGCTCCCCAAGACGGTTACTGTTAACCAGCACCTGCAGGGTAGCATATTTATACACGTCTGATGAGGGAGGACTGGTTGATGAGATTGATATTTGAACCATATTAATAAGATTGTAATTTACTGCCACTACAAATCCAAATTTATATTTTTAAACATTTATTTAGAGCAGGGGTGGCCAAATTCAGTCATGTCTTTCAGGTTTCGTTCTGAAAGTCACCTGATTCAAATGGTCAAGATCGTTATCAGGCTTCTGCTGAATTAGCTGATGTGCTGATTATTTAAATCAGGTGTGTCGGGGAAAAGAACTTGAAAAACATGTAGGATACCGGTCCTCGAGGATTGGCTTTGGACACCCCTGATTTAGAGTGTGTACCTCAGCATGCTGAGCCATTGTGCTTGCTTCCACTGCATAGACCTTCTTTGCGCCTGCCTGGGCCGCAAAGAAAGACAGGATCCCAGAGCCACATCCAACATCTAGCACAATCTGTAGAAACAATGCATGTTATGATTTGAAATTATAAAAACGAAAGGTCAGAAACTCAGTCCACCACAATAATAGAATCACTCCTAAGCAATCAACATATCCGTGGCAGTGAATTAACTACACTTCTTATCATTCTCACCAAAGGATTCATACCATTTAATGAACAGAAATGTTTTACCAATGTTTTATACTACTATTTTTTATTGATGCTATATTTTAGTTTTTCTGCTTTTCTTGTAGCACTTTGAGATTCTGTTGAATGAAAAGTGTGTGATAAATTAAATCCATTATTATTATTATTATTATTATTATTATTATTATTACTAAATTCATACAGTGTCCGGTTTTGCCCGAATAGTTTATCCCCATACTAATGCCGAATTTTCCCACTTATCAAAAATTCAACTTTCACCATTAAAATACCAACATTTTTATTAGACTTAACTGTTTAGTATTTTTCTTAATTTTTTGACCAATTCTACATTCCAGCGATAAACTTTTTACCATACACCAATTGATGCCAAAAAGATAGTGACATTCATCATTAAAATACACAAGAAAATTTTAAATAAGGTTTAATTCATTTTTTTCTCCTCCAATTTTGACATTCTTTTGACCGATTCAAAATTCAATTTTTTGACTGTTTAGCTTATCTCTACAAAAACCTCACCAAACGTATACATTTTCATATTAAATATAAAGAATAAACAACACACACACACACACACACACACACACACCAAATTTGATAACCTA
>NC_142384.1:3993059-4080559 GCF_059441005.1 Hippichthys cyanospilos | reverse complement strand
CTCCTGCACGCCACCTCCGCCGGCGCTGTACGCTGCCGCCGCCGCCGCCGCGGTCACGGCCGCGGCTCCCGGGTAATGTCTGAGCGGGTGATCATTGGCGTATCCGGACGGATAGAGAGGGATTTGACTTAAGTAGGACTCGGCCGCTTGGCCGCCTGTTCCCGAGAGCGCAACCGGGAAAGAGGAGTTGACAAAATAGGAGCTCATGAGGACAGTAGGCAAGGAAAGTGGAAAGTAACGGAGGAGAAGAGCAGAGGGCAGGATGGGAGGGCGCGAAACAACAACAACGTGCACGCGGTGTCAAAAGGAGGAGGAGGAGGAGAATTGGGCTATCGGCGAACGCTTCTCCCTCCAGTCCACCTTCAGCTGCTTCCCCAGCCTGCACTTTATGATTTGTTGTGTTTTATAGCCGACAGTTCGACGGGCTGCCGCTATCACTTAGTTGATCGCAGATTGGGAGGAGGGGTGGGCTTGATGAGGGTTAAAGGGGACATGGGGAGTCTGGGTGCTGTGCATAATGAAAGAGGGAGAGAGGAAGACGGGACATCGGTTTTCTCCTGCTTGCGTGCGTTATTGTCTATTGGGTATTGTGCGCGCGCGCGTGTGTTTGCCAAGCGGTATTGGGTGAAGAGGGCTATGAGCTGAGGGCTATGGGATGTGCGCGCAAGCGGGCACCAGCTGACCGCACCCTGACCAATGAGATTCGGTGATTGCGTTCGTTCACCGGTTTCTTTCGGAATAGAAGACTGGATGTGTGTGTCTAAGTGTAGTTGTGCGCGAGTGTGTGTGTGTGGGTATACATTGTGTGTGTCCATATGCGTGTGTGAGCGCGCGCGTGCTCGCGGGTGCTCGTCTGTTCTCCCATTTCCACTTTCCAATTTCCCTTGCTCTCTTTCTAATTCTCTTCCAATCTACTTTTACAATCGTCATCTGGTTCCCGGTGACATTGCGCAATCAGAATTGGAGTCTTTCGTGCGTTAAATTGACTCTTTTTCCCTATGTCTCCGTCTGTTGAGCCCTATAACAACCGGCGGCTCACAAACGCACTTATGCGCAGCGCAGGCGGACTGGAGCCCCAAGGGGTGTGTGTGTGTGTGTTAGCGCGTGTGTGGGGATGTTACTAAATGGCAATAATAAAACATTCCTTGCACATTGCAAATAATATAGCACGTTAAAATGTTTTCAGCAAAAACAAAAGGCATGCGCTCGATTCGTGCGCATCTGTAATGTTTGCATCTATCTGAACTTAATTTTTGATAGGTTTGCCGTGTATACTGATATAAAAGTATATTAGTGCCTTAGAATTTGTGTCAGAGTAAACACGGAAAGACTATAAAGCATTCAGGTGAAGTGGTTCTTTTGAATTTTTATGCTACGGAGAAAATGTTGCTTGTGGCTCTGGGGCTCGAAACGTACCCACGTTGCTTTATATCTACTGTAAATTATTTTTTTGATTTGGGACACCGATCGGATGCAAAGGAAATCGCAGAAAACAGCCTGAAAGAATAAAAGTAACTATTCTGTTGTGAGCGAATATCACGGAATGACTATCGAGTATTCAGAAAGACATTATAATGCCACGCTACCATTATGGGTCTATATATGGATTATTTAATAATTTCATTGTTCCCATTATGACGGTATAGAGACAGTCTGCGTTTCGTTGGCATTTACAAAGTGAATGTGCACTGCATGTTCCAAATTATGTACAGCCAGGCTCAGTCTGCGTCTCGTTCTCTTTGTCCCCCTACAGGCCCCGATTTGTCTAAATGGGCATACTGCAGACAGTATAGCTGACAAATAGAGACAAAGACTCTATTTTTGCTTTTACTTCACTTCCCACCCCCACCATTCACGAGAAGCTTCGTGCCTTCTCGTTGCTCTGCGAAGTAACACGGGTCAGATTATAAGTTGAAACCGCTCTTTCTGCGCAAGATCACATGTAGACAGATGGAGGGACTTTCATTTCCACCCCACCCCCACGCCTTTCGCGATCGGTCCCTCGCCATTCTCCCTGCAATGGCAGGACGCTCCGTTTCCTCTCTCGTTTGGGAACGGGAAGCAGCAGTATTGTGTTGGAGCAAACTGCGGTTTAATCATTAATGACCACAGACCCGCTGCATGGGGACGGCACAAGCTTGGCCTTTACAGGCAGCCCATCATGTCATTTTTGCTTAGTCTTAACAGTAACATCTCGGCAGCATGTGGACCTATTTGCAAACACACGTCCATATTTTTTTTTTCAAGTAACCAAAATACGTGTTAAAGATGTTGCTATGGTATTGTGAAATGAAATTCTTCTTCCATATCAATAAAACATAAAGACATTTTTAATAAGTAATTTGATTATGGGACTTTGTCCTTTAAATTACTTCAATAATTTACTATCGTAATAATAGGAAAGTAATTGAAAAATATGTTACAAAATAGTGCGTGTTTGCGTGCGTGTGCGCACGTGTGTGCGTACGTGTGTGTGAGTAAGCGAGTGGCAGACCACAATGGCTAATAAAAGACGTGCGGAAGAAACGTAGTCTTTTCTTAGATCCAGTATTCTAATATAGACGCAAAGATTTGGAATTAATTACAAAATACTGTAGTTTTGAAAAAGTAAAAACAGTTTATGTCGTTTGCTGGTATATATAAACTAATATGCCAGCGGTCATCAATTGCAATGGCAAAACATCAAGATAACAGTTGACTCTATAGTTAAAAAAAAGACAGAAGTCACGCATTTTTTTTCTATTTGTTAAAATAATCCCTGAAAATAAATCATAAAAAGTAGGGACGCAATAATATATGAACGCGTATATGTTTCATTTAAAAAAAACATGTGTTTTGAGTTTCCTCTTTTATTTATGTTGAACTTTAGTAAATATTAAGTTGTAGTGTTTTATTTAGTAGTTTTCTTGTTTGTGAAATAGTTTTCTTGTTTAATTATCTTCTTGATTGTGAAATAAATTAAACGATTTCATCAAACACACCCCAAAAAAATAACATCTAACACATTACAACAAGTCCTCATATACTTGGATTTTGGCAATATTATGCACTTGGAAATAAATGCATTGAACGCCAACTGCAATAAATTTACTTGAATGTACTAAAATACATTTAAACAACTCTAATAACTACTAATTCAACTGGAGTCCAAAATTTAAAACTTCGTCATGACTTTATGGCGCCTTTGCACCACGTCCATGTGTGTGTGTGTGCGTGTGTGTGTGTGTGTGTGCACGTGTGTTTGTTTGCGTGCGTGTGTGTGTTGTCCTTTGTGCTGCACATTTGCTCATCTGCTCTTTGCTGCAGGCCTGTTTTTTTTTTTTTTTTTAACTTGTCCCCATTCCTTGCATTTTACAAGGAGTCAATAACAGTCATAAAGCAATAAAATAGCAGCACTCACACATGCCTCTCTTTTGGGCGCACACTGGCCCAAAGCAATTTTCACACTGTCTTTCCGACAAGCTATTTACTAAAAATTTGTGTCAAATGATTTACTCGTCGTTGTTGCTTTTACTTTGTTGGAGCAATCGGATTCGAATGCGCCTTTAAAAACGAGCGAAAGCCGATGAAGACAACGGTCTATCGAATCGTAATAATTCCACTTCGGTTATAATCAAACAATTAGAATCTCACTTTTTCTCTTTGGATTGTGCAGAAAGGCTGAATTGAGCTCAATTCTTTTATTAAACTAAAGGTCATTTACACGCGCGAAGAAACGTACACCTATGATAATTTCTTACAATTTTTTGTGTTACCTTGTTATATTTACCAAAACGCCCTAGCGGTCATCTCAGTGGTTTGTGTATTCTTCCTAACTCTTGCAGTATTATTCAATAGCAAACTTTCTGAGTTGAATTTTAGTTATACCAAGCTCACCCTTCACGGTACCATGAGCTCGTGTTTGTGTCATGAAGTGAAATCGACCTCGGTGCGCGATAACGATTCAAAACTAGAGAGGTGCCTGTTTTTCTTGTTTCACAAAGGGCCTGCATGGACGCTTGTATAGGGACGTATTATTATTATTATTATTATTATTATTATTATTATTATTATTATTATTATTATTATTATTATTATTATTATTATTATTATTATTATTATTATCAATCATAATAATCGTTTGATTATTGGCATGCAAGCTGTTAATGTGACAGAGGTTTTTTTTGTGTGTTACATTATATTAATGCCTCTGAAAATTATGGACTTGCTTGTGGTTCGCACTCCTTGTTTTAAAGGTGAATCGTGATGTATTGCACCCTTGTAATGTAATTACATACAGCATATCCATTGGCAGCGTTGGCTGTTCGACCAAAGCATAAATAAAGGAAAGCAAGGATTTACATTGATTTGTCATCGATAATTGATGTGAAAAAAATGATTTTTGGGGAGGGTTCCTCTGACGATGACGAGGACGTAAATAATGCGCTTCGATGCATATATTCTGAGTACCAGAAGACACAGACGGAGAGCCCCACCCCATGCTGTCCTTCACACAAACGCGTCTGTTTATCAAAACAGCGACCCTGACCAACCAGCAGAATCTTTCTCTTTTTTTCAGGGCGCGCAATTCCACAAGCCACTATAAAGCTCAGTTTGCTTCACGCCTCATTCAACAAAGCTAGTGTAACAGGCTATGCCTAACCTTGGCGAAGAACATATCTGTCTCTATAGTTCACATCAAACAAATACTGAAAGAAGTTCTAGACCAGCAAGACAAAGGTTAAAGGGTACATTATAGACATGATCCTTATCCATGTGCGCATGCACACTCGCCTCTTTCAGTTTCATTCCACGGTGCAAAATCTGAGGCCTCAGTTTGTCAGCAGACTAGACAATGCAGGTCTCTTACCTTATCTACCTCTCTAGACAAACACACACGCACGCGCGCACAGGCACACGCACATACGTGCACACAAACGCACACAACTACATGCGGTGGTTACAAACAAAACGCCGGCAAGACCGCATAGCAAGCATGCCTTTGAATCACGTTTACACGTGTAACATGTCAGTGAAGGGATTTAGACATTACCACCAAAATGTCGCTAGATGGCACTAAAACATTTTTGTAGGACGCTCCTGAGCAGCCCAGCAAAGTCTTGAAAGGTTCCTATTTGGGTTATGGAGTTGCAAAATAAGGTTGCTATGAACTACACAGTAGCCTCATATAAACTAAAGGTACTCCTTTAGGTATGCGCAGACGTTTCAGTTCGGTTCAGTGTGGTTTGACATCTGTTCCAATGTATGCGTATACATTTTGCACCCAACGATATATATTTGCAAATGAATTTAAAAAATGTGACCTTGACCAACCCTCTGTCTTGTGATGCAATATTGCATAATTAGATACATTTGATTAGATGAACGGTAGATTAATAGAGACAGGGCAATTAAACTGTATGTTCTTCAATGTTGACTCGCACACACAACGTCCTGCTCTAGCTCGGCGTGTATGCCTTTAAAGATAATTATTGTTTAACCTTGAACCTTGGGAAGATATTTTTAATAAAGCGAATTACAAATTCGGCAGGTGAGCGTGTGTCATTTCATTAAGTGTCTATCTCAACAAACCGACATTCATTCATTTTCTGTATATTAAATGGGAACTTAGTTCCATTTCAAAACACACTGTACTTCGAAACGTATGTTTGCTCACTGGGAAAATTATAGCATTTCCCGAATTTGGATACAAATCTGATCGAAAAGTAATAATAAAAAAAAGGATACTGTACCGTCACAATACACCTTCCTATTTTTGCAAGATGGTTCCTAAATGAACCTATCACCCACAAAAAAAAACACTTTTGTGTACATACTGACCAAATTTATTTTCTCATCATGGAGGCTCCATATCAATACTGAATTGCACTATTATGTTTTCGCTCTTTCTCACACACATACAGTATACACGCACACACACAGGTGCATATATATATATATATATATATATATATATATATATATATATATATATATATATATATATATATATATATATATATATATATATATATATATATATATATATATATATATATATATATTCTGGTTTTACGCATAGAATGCTATGCATACAAGCACATAAGTGCACTGCAGTGGGATAAGTGGGATAAGGGAACCCTCAGGACAAAGGACGTTTGATATGGTAAAAAAAAAAAGTTATACATGTGCATGTTTGTGCAGGATGTGCGTATATATGCGTGTGTTGGGGGCAAGGGAATGGGTGGAGTATTGATCTGGGAAAAAAATACCAGCCACCTGCTGGGAGGAAATAAGAAGGGAAGCAGAGTCATAAAAGTGGGCTGCACGCGCTCATGCACGTGCGTGTGGGGGAAAGGTAAAAAGACCGCTGCAGCTTAAAAAAAGACAACGTGGACAGAAAGGGCAAAACAATGCTCAAACGTTTGTATGCAAAATGCTATACGCGACTCATTTCATTTGAATCCTATTTCATCATTCACGCAACAATTATCACACAGTATGTTTTGTTTTTAACCAATTCGTCCTTCCGATCTGTAAATAATGACAATTTATCACTGCGTCCTTTAGAGGAAACCGTTTAACGTGATCTTATTCGGCAAAGCCCGCGTTGATTTGCTCACTGAACATGGCCGCAGTCAAGCAAGCGTGCATGCATAGTCACACAAAGCGCTCTTACCTTTGGTGCTAGTCCGTCACGAGTCCGAAATACCTTCAGCTTACTCGGGCAAACATTTATGCCCGGTACCAGGGAAACCAGACCGTCGAGGCGCGCGCGTGCATACCGGAAGCATGCAAATTGGAGGAGAGGTTGAGGAGGAAGAGGATGAAATCGGGGTCTGTGTTGTCAACCGTGCAGCAGTCAAAAAAAAAGGAAAAAAAAAAACAAGTCTGCTTGCTTCGCCGCTCGTGCTATCTTCAGCAGCATCACTGCCTGGACAAAATGATATCGTAGGACGGCAACTATAAGCAAGTCATCGCGTGGGGACGTTCTCTCGTCTAGCCGCTGTCGTCCCAGGCGAACTGGCCTCAGGTCGGTGCGCTGTTGCAGGCAGCAGCACCAGAGCACACGGAAGCGGAGCCATAGCGCACAGGAGCAAGATCCGCAAGAGCAAGATGATGATGAAGAGGAGGGGTGTGTGGGTTAGCACGGGTTGGTGTCAACATCTCTTCGCGGCTCCCGAACACAGCCGCGATAAACATTCTTATTGCTTGCAGTTACATCGAGCTAGTTTCGACGAACGGGCTCGGCGGAGGTGGCTGATTTGGGCCGGAGAGCAGTGCCGCAGCAATATAGCCACTTGGGAAATCATAAAAAGTTCATGTTCACGTTAAGGGCGTCCACATGACCAGACCACTGGCCAATCCCCGCGCGCGGCCACTCATAAACTTGTATCACAAAGTTGTAAATTTTCATAAAACAACAAAGAATTTATAGCAATTCCGTGTGGCTGTTGGGAGAGAGGATCTTGCTCTTAGCCCACCTATCACCGCCATTTTCTTCGTCTTCTGCTCTCGAAGGAGTCACGTTTCACGCTTCTTTTCCGCGCCAAACCTTTTTTGGCTTCTATTTAAGAATTGCACCAGCCACCAGCATATCCCATTCATAACATGTAGATATTTGTTCTCTTTTGGTATTGATGCAAGCATATTGCTTGCTGCAGAAAAATTGCCAGAGAGCCGTCAATTGGACAGCGGATACTCATTTCAGCCGTATCATCTGTACGACTGAGTCTACGAGTTTATAAATAGACGCCTGTGACCATTGTTTGGTTGGAAAATATGACATATAAATTAATACCTGCCTCTTCATAAAAAATACAAATGAGGAGTAAGGTTAATTTATGTATTTTTTAATATTCAAATATGCTACATTCCTTTGACCGTTACTTGCAAAAAAATTATCATTCCATGTCTATTTGCACGCATATGCTGAATAAGCTACAAACATGTACTGCGTAAATGTAGTTTCGCATTGCGGCACTGCGGCACCATTTTAAGCATCGATAGGCCCCACTGTGCATGTACGATAGTTACAGGCATTTTCATTGCATTCCATGTGCATAATTTCATTGGAAAGTAAACGCAAATGATGTCTGTTTCTTGTTTATCAACAAACCACATTTTTTTAAACAAAACACCCAATTGGTAAACTATAGTGAACGGTGTTGCACAAATCAAACACCTAACCAAATAAACGGCATGTGAATAATTTGGCAAGGTAAAAATGATTAACATAAAATTAATTTAAAAAAAAGTGGGTGTTCTCTGGGTATTCAAGCGTTAAAATACAAATTGACGCTGCCGTTATTTTTCTATTTTCCAAGGACGATTTTGATTTTTAGTTAATTATTAAAGCCCCTAATAAAACGAATAGGCCTGCTGTACTTTTGAATCCGTTCTTTGGTGCAAGCAATGCTTGAACTCTAGCGTATGCAAAAGCTTAAAGAGGAGGCCACGCGTTCTCTTGCAAAGGTCTTAGGTTAAACTTTAAACCCGCGGAAGCACAACACAAAATGGGCAAACAGGGCCTTGGATACCTTGTACATTTGGTTTCTATGTGCGATTTTGTCTTTTATTTGGCTTTCCGGCCCGTTGGTAGGTGCAATAAAGTCACCAGGACTCATTGTAAACCCCCCACGCTCCCCTCTTCGCTCGTTGACGAACCCCAACGTTTGCAACCAGGACGCGAAGAGAGTTTACGGAGCTAGATAAGGTCTTGATTGACCAAAAAGAAAAAGGGTCTGGTTCCCGCAAGGCCAAAATGCGCTTTAGCGGTGTTTGGCAGCGTTGAAGAACTAAAGTTCATAAAGATGACTAATTCCCAGTCAGTGCTTGTGGTGACTTGTTTGAGCTAATTCCTCTGGAGAAATAAGGGCCCTCGCTCAATAATATGAAACTAAAAGACTGTTATAAAAATAATATAATCATTTCTCTTTTTCTTGGGTGTGTTACACAATATTTGGGAATTCCCGGTATCGTCATGTTCTTATTTTCTTTTCAGATCAATTGTTTTGTTTTAAATTTGAAAGGCTAAAAAGGTGGCTCGACAAAATTTAGAGATCCGTTGGAGGTGGAAGGACCTTTGCAGCAAAAGATGCTCAATTTGACGCTTAAAATGATCAAGGAATGCAACACTCTTCACGTCGTTCATCAAATTTCCAACAGAAGAATTCATTTTAAAAATAACCTAAATCACAGATTGCATTGAAAATTGAGGGGATACATTATGCAATATATATATATATATATATATATATATATATATATATATATATATATATATATATATATATATATATATATATATATATATATATCAACCCTTTTAGCTTTTTTAAGATTTTCCTGGCTATGAGTCATACATAAAGCATTCGTGTAATCTCAGCTGGCTCAAATATTCTCAAAAGAAGATGGACTTTTTATTAGTCCGGCAAGTCGAGTTATTTGAACACTGTATTATCAAAATCATGATATGTGGATTTTGCAGTAGGTTCCATTGTATTGATATGACTTTTTGTTATGATGTGATATGATGTTTGTTGCCCTATGATCTCCTATTTAAAATTTTCTTTGTTTGAATATCTTGAACCAGTGGTTCTCAAACTTGTTGGTATGAACCACCAGTTTCAAATCATTCAGCAGACCTTTCATAAGTGAAAAATAAAATAGAATTTGTTTCTTCTAATTCGGCACAGTTTTTCTTATACGGTTGCACAAAATGACCCGTTTATGAACGTCACCTTGTTCAAAGAACAATAATAACAAAGTATATACTCATAATAAATCGGCGGTGGCTGCCCCGAATCTCTGAGAGGGATTCACCTCTTTCAACGTACCAGATTGAAAACCTCTCTCATAGAAGATAAAAATTTGCCGTGCTTGGGTAGTGTTCTGGAGCGCAACGGGAATAAGCAGGTCACCAACTCTCCAATTTTGCATTGCATTTACTTAATACTCGTGCATATGTATTTAATAACCATTCTCTATCAAACATGGTAGCTCTTTGTGAGAGAACAAAAGCAAGGTTCCTAAAGAAGTGATCATTTTATGTAGACGATAAGAAAAGGCGCGTATCTAGCAAACATCTTTATATATATATATATATATATATATATATATATATATATATATATATATATATATATATATATATATATATATATATATATATACAAACATCAACAAATAATAAATATTCAAATTTGTTTTAATCGTTAAATTTATTTTTTAAAGGTATTCCGGAGACTTGTTTTGTTTTTATTATTTTTTTTATAACTACAGATTGCACTTCAAATCACCCAATATTGTACAAACAACTATGTGACTCTAATATACGTCAGTCTTGAAAATAAACAATGAAATCATTCTGATTATTATAAGTTCTGATACGAAATACACAATTTTTCTTAAACATTTGTGTTTCATTCAGACACATTATACATTTTCTTTTTTTTATAGAAATAATCGTTCCAGCATATTTTATTCACTATGGGAATGACGATTTATAACCAGCTCAGAAATGTTTTTTTTTATATGCACACAACGCTGTTTCTCTAACTGATTTACCGTTTAGAGGGAATAAAAGTGATTTTTCAAGTGGATCCGTCTTGTGGGTTTTTCTCAGTTTTGCAATCAAAATCAAATATCACAAAAACGGATGCTTGTTACAGAAAAAAGAACTAATCTCTTTTTTTTAAATTAAACTTTGTGTTTTACCTCGCGGCAGTTCACACATATATCACTATCTCTTAAAGAAAAAGCATTGCTTTGAAAGGTTTCAAAGTAGTACTAGGTTAGCATCCAAATAAAATGTACCTCTTTTTATGAAATTGTGGATGCATTCGCCAATATTTTAAAATGTATGTATTCAGGTAGCTTAGAAACAATACTATGCCAAACAGTACTCTACAAATAACATAGTGAAAAAATTTACATAGCAACATTAAACGTTTGCTTCCCCGATGGTCAATATTACCATCACTGCACTACCATTATTATTGAACAAAGTCCTTACATTTAACTGCAGTATCGAAAGATGTGTTGTTTTATACTCAACCTAAATCGCAGTAGCGTAAATGGAAGGTTCCACTCTTTTGCAAGCCAATTAATCTGACTGTCATGCGAACGATTTAAACATATAGTTTCAACTGCATAGTTTTTGTCAATGTCATTGTTGTCGATGATATGTTTTTGGGCGAATATGAAAGTAAGCATTGCAATGTAACTCATGCTGACGTCATTTTGGGTGTTTCCGTCAAGATGCTGAATCTGGGATAGTTTCACAGCTGCAGAATCTGATGTACATTACAGAAATGTTTCCAAATTCCAAATAAAAACCTCTGTTGTCTCTTAATGACTTGTCTCTGATAACAACTTATTGTCTTGTTCCCGTGTTGCTAGCGCCCCTCCGACACACAAACACACACACACACACACACACACACACACACACGCGCACACACGAACACACGCCCCCCCCCCCACACACACACACGCACACACGAACACACGCCCCCCCCCCCCCCCCCCCCCCCACACACACACACACACGCACGCACACACAAAGAGGCACAGGTTTTTTTTTTTTTCCAGAAAATTAGAAGACATTTTAGTGTAATAGGATATGTGTGTGTTCCTGACTTGTTAATTAATTTTCCTAATAGCCATATGCGCTTTTGGTTTTGAAGCACCACACTTGAGATACTTCCTGTCGATACTTCTTGCTAAAGACATTGTGCCACACATTGGTCTATAAATGTGGCTCTAACTCCCAACATCCAACCACCAAGCTGTGGTCATACAAAAGTGGTGAGTCTGTAAAGAGTTTACTCACCCGCTGTAATTTTTTCACTTTTGCTGACAATGTTTGAGTAGAGTTGAATAAAACACTGGATATGTGCAATAACTTGGAAACTGCGAGGATCACTCGGGTCCAGAGGGTTGGTAGGGTCGCTGCCGCCAGGAGTACCCCAGTCCACACAATACAAACTAATGAATATTCACTAAGACCTAAATTGTTGTTTTATGGAGGTCACTGAGCTACAAAAGATTTCCCAGAGAGTGCACCAGAGAGGAGAGCTTGTATAAAAAAGAAAAAGACAGTCAGGCATATTTGAGCTACTGACAGTAACCGCTGCGCAACCAAGGTGACACTAGTAGAAAATGTGTAAGGAAATTATTTGGTCAAACTACAGAAAGATCGCCCATGCTCCCAATAACCTATCTACATCTCTTCAACTGCAAGCATCCATGTCAAGTTTTATTGGAATTCACTTCTTTTTTTTTAACTCAGGAAAGTAAAAAAAAAAGTGTGAATTTTTCATTATTTGAGCATTTTGTAATCCTCACACTTAGGTTTCTCTGCAAATAAAGTTGTTAAGACCTTCAAACAACGCATAGCACGTTATAGTTTTCAAGATATGGGAGTTTGAGTCACCAATGATGAATAAACAATTTATAAAAGAGCTCCTTTATTCATTTTTTCTTTCTTTTTTACCTGTCACGCTTGCCTGCTAGTATAAAGGATCTGTATATATTTTTATGCTGAAGCTGTTTTTTTTCTTTTTGTCTTCTGTTTTACACAATCAACGAGCCTGAGAGAAGACAGAGTCAATCGTCAAAGTTACATTTTTGAGAGGATGTCATAACATTTCATAATGTTTTCAGACAAAAACAAAGTTGTTAGTAACGATGTGAAAAAAAGATGCTGTACTCTGGCATTAGCTGCAAAAAGCCTTTTGATTGTCCATTCAAATATATAAGTACTTCCAGGTGAAATACTAAAACATCTCAAAATCCCATAATGCTTCAGAATATTCACTTCCATTCATTCATTTCCTATACCTGGTTATTCTCAGTAGAGTCGCTGGCTTGCTGGTGCCAACACTGGCCGTCTTCGAGCAGGGGAGACCCTGGACTGGTTGCGAGCCAATCGCAGGGCACACGGAGACAAACAACCATTCCTCTGAACTATGGAGCAAATATTTTAACCAATCTTCCACTACGCCGCCCAGGTACTTACTTGTGCATGTGTAAGTTTAAAAAAAATGTATTTGGTTTTCATTAGGGGTCAACAACCTTTAATATTTAAAAAGTGCTTCCAGAGGTCCTTAACTGAATATGAATGAGTTATGTTCTGGGCGCCTGTTGGCTGAATACAATTGCGAGTGCAGTAAAAAACATTTTGAGCGCAGGAAATAAAACTGAGCGAGCGAAAACAGGTTCTGAGCGCAGGAAAAAAACTATTGTGCGCGTAATGATAAGCAATCTTATTGGATAGCAAGCTGTCAGTCACTGTGCTTTTACAAGCACTGATTGGCTGGTTTTGTGGTACAAACATAACGTGTGAGCAGAACTGAGCGCACGCAGAGGACTACTTGAGCGAGCGAGAGCTTGATGTTGAGCTAACGCGATGTTGAGCGTGGGAGGGAGGAGTCTCGCGAGCGAGAGCAAGATGTTGAGCGAGAGAGAGCTATGGCGAGCGAACATAAAGGAATTTTGAGCAAGCAACTTCTTTTTCTGTGTTCAAAATCCATAGGCGCTCACTCAAACTCTTATCATTACGCGCTGTATAGTTTTTTTCCTGCGGTCAAAATCCATTTTCACTCGCTCAGTTTTATTTGCTGCGCTCAAAATGTTTTTTTTTTGCGCGCTCGCAATTGTGGCACAAATATAACGCCGTGGAATGTATTCATAAGTTGCTACTAATAAAAATCAGCCCGCTCCCAAAAGAAGAACATCAAAAGCTGCTCTGCAGGAAAACAGTATCAAGTGCACCTTTGTTTTAGGGAGAAACTTCAATATAAAAGTGTCCCTAGGACATTCACATCATGCATACAGTTTATTTTATTGCATACAATTTATTTTGAAGCAAAGCAAATTTTCTCTTGGCCTCTAAGAACATTTCCTGCTTAACTAAAATGGAGAGCATTGACCAGCAGTGCATTCTCCCAATGTACTGGACAGTGTTTCAAAACACTTCCCCTAGAAGAGGAGGACAAACAGCAGAAAAAGACAATTTTAGGATACGAAGATTGCGTTTCCTTCATTTCTGCCATTGTAGTCATATCTTGGGCTTCTGCACAGTGTTCAAGTCATTCGTAGTGAGCTCCTGTATGTGTTCTCAAGAAGCCCAATAATATCTGAGCAGCCATTAACGAGCAATAAAATCTCATGTTGCGTTTAACTCAAATGGGAATTTTGAGATTTTGTTTAGTTTCATTTCATTTGTTACTTCTATATGCTAAGTAATTAGTGTAATAATGTTAAAAAACATCTGTACAGAAGCGACTGTATTTCGAGGTTTCACTGTACAGTATTTGTTTAAATAGAACAATAGATTTCTCTTTGGTTTTTGTCCTATCTTTTTTTCACCGATGCGAGTGATGTCACAGATCTGTTTCATTTACGGTTGAGGAGCAAAAATGGCAGAAAACAAAGAGTACGAAGTGGTGCGCGACAAGAGGCACATGTGACAAAGTGCTACCTTTGTATTACTGCCACATGAGTGCCATCTTAAAGAGTATTCTCAACTGCTTGGAACATATTAACACAGTCAAGAGCATGCTTGAAATAAAAATGTGTGTGTAGATGTGTTACATGCATATGTAACATATCACTTTGGGCAGTCACTTCTGACATATGCGATGTTAGCATGTCATTACAATTTTAGCGATGACATCACACAGGAATCAATTTGCATGATTCCTAATGAAACTAACAAAACTAAGTAAACTTACATGCTCAAAATAAAACAATAAGATAAAAATTTAAAAAGCATTGCTCCTGTGGACTTGTAATGATTCCTGGATCACCGGAAATGTAATATGAAAACATAAAAAATAAAACATTAGATAAAAGGTCTCTCTTTCTCTCTGCAGTCATCCCCAACACACCAGCACCATCAAGACAAACAAATGAACTGCATTCATTTTGTCAACTGCTACAATTATTATGATTAATTTATAAAGGGTTTAGTGGATTTTTTTTTTATTCTTTACATGATATATTTTGATTATTTTGCACTAATGTAATTCTAATATGAATTTGTTACTGTTTTGATGCATTATTGTAGTTTAATAATCTTCATTTAAAGGGTTTAGGACCATTTTGGGGCATTTGGAATGGATTAGGTTGTGTACATGTATAAAGCAGCTTTACTTATGAAAAGTAATTTCAAGCAAAAACGTCATTGCAAAAACGCCATTATATATATATATATATATATATATATATATATATATATATATATATATATATATATATATATATATATATATATATATATATATATATATATATATATATATATATATATATATATATATATATATAGAGGCATGGTGAGTGGAGGTGTGGAAGTAAGGGGGACCCTCAAATGGTGAGTGGAGGGGTGGAAGGAAGGGGGACCATCATAAGTAGGAACTGAGAGGTATCTGCTCTATCAAAGATGATTTAATCCAAAACTAATACAGAATGACACAGGACCAAAATGATTCAAATTACAACACAAAGCTCAAAACAGAGACAAACTTATGAGAGGCTACAGGGACGGGACATTGGAGGGGTGACGCAACTCGGGGAAACGGGCAATTCCAACGGAAGGACAGCAAGACGGCAAGGGGAAATGACATATGGCATCAACATAAGGCAACAACTCGACAGCTAGCAAAAGCAAACTCTAATTTTCATACACTGACACTAATTCGGGGAACGCAAAAACAGCTGTATAGTCACGAAGTGCAGGGGAACTTGATTGGTTGACACACAGGGGCAGGTAACGTAAGCAGGTGGACAAAATCATACTAACGACAGACGCAGAGGTGAAACACAACATGAACCTAAAACTGAAACTTCACAAAAATAAACCCAGAACAAAACAAAACCGACATGAGACACATTCAATTCCATTCTTTTTTTTTTTTTAACCCAGACCCTTACTAAGGTGTTATACACACTAGCTAGGTTATCTTAGCAAAGCCCTCACCGTTTTGCTACTCATTATGTATTAATGTCAAGGTTATCTTTAAAAGAAGACTAAGACAAGCCCAGCTTCTAAGCAGCAAAATAGTAACTCAGACCATCCAAGAATGACTTTTCTCTGTGGGCAAAGGAAAAAGCTTGGCGTATATGCTCATGTGTTGCCAACAGCGTTCCCCACTCAAGCGTTCCCGCCTGCTTTTTATTCATTCAGGAAAGCATTGCACATTACAAGACATAACAAAAAGAGCCAGCTGGGCGCCAACAACAGCTGGGCCAAGCTCCCAGCTCACGCTTTCCTGCGTCAATAGCTTTATCTAAGGACTGGGACGAGATGAACTAGGACTGCATACATGGATCGCAATGCACACTATTCTAGACAAGAAATAAACACACAATGATAACAACCTGAAATATGATTCGTTTCACAATTAAATAGGTACATAAGAAATGTTTTTATCTGCAAACGGTAATGCCTAACTGTTTATTTAGAGACTTTTGATCTATCACGTAGTTATCATCAAACCAGCAACATACTGTCCCTTTTTTATTTTCTAAGAAATAAGTTCTCACGCAGCTGCGGTCAAATTAGCAGCTGCCCGGATGTGGAATTAAAGTCAAATTTGTACATGATCAAACATGATAACGATGGAGAGTTTACACTTGACAAACGATTATATTTTAAATGTAGGTAAGAGATTTCCAACGGTCAGTGAACATCTGCTCCATTGTGTCTGCCTCGACAGTGTGTGCATGCGTAGACTGCCTAGACAATGCATGTGCCTTGGCTGTGGGTGCGTTTGATGACTTGCACTGCACGTCCCTTTTGGTGTAAAAGCGGGAGTTGGGGCGGGTGTAGATTGCAACTCCACGAGGATGTGCCGTGTATATCATTAAGTGCATTTCTTTTATAATAAAATAGTATTTCAAGTGAAAACTCTCCAGTGTTATCATGTTTGATCATGTACAGATCTGACTCTAATTCATCGTCCAGGCCGCTGCTAATATGACCGCAGCTGTGCAAGATTTGAAAGGAAAGTGCTAACTGATCACTTCCTGTACAGTGTATAAAGTTTTATCATTTAAGACTTAGGTAAATATATGTACTGCAGAAGTTCCTTGTCCAAGGAGGGCCCGTGGCAAGTGCATTTACCTCGTCTGTCTGGCATGCAAGAGACCCTCACAGCGTGTCACCCCATTACAGTAGGCCTATAGCGTTTTTTTTTTTTCCCCTAAAAACTCCACGAAAGACTGAAGGAGTGAAAATCGAAGCGCAAAGTAGCAGGGATCACTGTATATTTCGCACATGTTAAAGCGGCAATTTAACAGAGGGAAAGCATTTGCTCTTTTTGTCTCGATGGCAATGGCAGAGAGAATGAGAAGCAGTCACTTTTGTTTTTTTAACCTTTCAAAGAATGTTTTTGCTTTAGAGAAAGATTACATTTACTAACCAACCAATGAGCTACATTGTACTTTCACTACTTCAAGGGGCCTGCCCATTACATCGATTGCAATCAACCGGGAGCTCGCCAAGAAAGTGGGAGTCAATCATATGGCATTACCTCAGTTACTGCCAGTCCCCCTGGTTTTATGCTATTGATCTGCCTGTCAATGATAGGGTATGAGTTAAAAAGAAGGTTGACACTTATCCACTGTAATTATAACTAAGAGTTACTGTAAACATTCAATTTTTAACTGTAAATTTAATTACTCATTACATTAAACACTGCTGTAAGCTTTCTTTTTTGAAATTTAGAAAATGTATTCCTATCACTCTATTAAACCTGAAAAAAGCAAATGTGTTACATAGTGTACACTAGCAAAATGTATAATTATTCAAGACATTAATTTACCATCATTGAAAATAATTACAGTTTGTTTCTTATTTTAATCATTTTATTTACGTTTTTTCTTCCGGATTTTTAAACTCTAAAGTTGATAAATGAAGCATAATCTGCAAACTTATTATCAACCATGGCAAAACAACTTCAGTGATCTCTAAGGTTTGCGCCGTTCACTCGGGACGCAGTTTAATTAATGCAAGGAAGTCAGAGGTAAATTCTATGTCACTGTAGAGCAGTGGTTCTTAACCTGGGTTCGATCGAATCCTAGGGGTTCGGTGAGTCAGTCTCAGGGGTTCAGTGGAGCCTCCGCCGCAGAGGTCCACCCCTCAGTCTAGTCTGCAATTAATGGGCACAGTCATTGAAAGCCTCCTGCTCTGAGATTTCCTATCGGTCCACTTTGAGGTCGCTGGTTTATGCAGCAGAGTGAGACCTCCCTATTAGACCGCTTAGAGACCGCTGTATATGTGTCTGAGTGAGACTCCCTACCTACTAAATAATCATATTTTAGTTTTTACTAAAGAAGGGTTCGGTGAATGAGCATATGAAACTGGTGGGGTTCGGAGCCTCCAACAAGGTTAAGAACCACTGCTGTAGAGTCATAACATAAACGATCTCATTCACCCCCTCAAGAGAACGATACCCAACTCCATCAGCAAGTCCAAGCTGCTTCCATAAACAAACAAATATCCTCAGAATAGATAGACATGGGATGAGCATGCTTAGCTTTATTAAAGGCAGAGAGAAAACTATGCCTGTGGATTTAACTACACTGCGCTGCATTGTCCATGTTAATAAATGAGACTTGCTCCACATTTGTGTATCCGCTGAGCTGCGGTCAAACAACTTAACGCAACGTGCCATGCGCCACAGTGTATTCCATTGTTCAGAAAGCACCAAACAGGAAAAAGAGATGATCTACACCTGAATTTACAAAGTATAAGCGCTACACATGGACAAGATTATCTTCTCCTTTGCTGATTGATTGGATGAACCCAAAAGCATTCGGTTTTCTATCTTTGTGCCATTGTCATCAAGACAAAAAAAAAAAAAAAACACTTTCTTCCTGTTAATTGTCGCTGTAATGAGTACAAATATAGATTACTGTTTGAGTAACAGTTCTATAATTTCAATGAAAAGTTCAAATGAATACTGTATGTATTCACCCATTAAAAATTAAGCATGCAATGTGGCGTTATCTACCCAAACTTTCCACAAATGGAGCTTGGTTTGTTTCCGGAGGTTTAGAAAACTTTTTATTTTCTTTTTTTTAAACGTTTGAGTTGGTAGACCCCGTGCAAGTGCAGTTTGACCTTCCGTGGACTCTACTGGGCAGCAGAGCAGAAATGCATGCATTTGATTGGTGTTTACGGCGTTGTTGCATGCAGTATTTGAAATTGTGCAGACACGCAGTATTTGAAATCCACAGGGCAGATTGTGGATTCCACTGGTTACACAGGGCCTACATTATTCCTGCATTCTGTCTTGCAACCCAACAAGAGGGCAACTAAGTATTGCTTCTCCATTAGCTTGTTTGCTAGCCACAGGTTGCGCTACATTCATGTGTTCTTCTCATACTCATCAACTAAAGTCTGAGAGAAAATGTTTGACCTTGTATCTAATGCACCAATTTTGACTGCTTGTTGAGGATATGAGTAGTAAAGATTTAAAACATTTAAGTGACCTTCGAGCCACGGCACATCTTGGAGATACTCTTTAGAAAGAAACAAAACTAAAACAAAAAAAAAAAGATTTAGCTCAGGCGATGTGATGAAAGTAGATAGGGTACGCAAATGCACATAGTGAAGCACATGATGTTACACATCAGTGATTTCTGTTCGGTATTGAACTTGTGGTACCACATATGTGCATGCCTGCATATAGGCCAATGAGCCGTGACAGGCTGTGGCAAAAAAAAGTGTCCGTAAATATCTGAAACCAATGATCCATTACCATCAAAATTCATGTCTACGTTCCTATTCTAATCCATTTCAACCTATAAAATTTAAGACAATCATCACAAAACGTTTGTTATTGTTATTATATAATGGTTTTACCTCATCTGACCTCACATCGGCTGTCAAAAAAAGATCCAAAATATCCCAAAATATTGTAAAGATCATTTTGATATTCATCACAGGATGAAGTGGACAAGAGTAGGAATATGCAGATTACTTTTGGTCTGCTGAATGTGACAAACCGAGCTAGGAAACATTACAACGCTTGTTTCCTCCCTTGAGTGTCATTGTCTGGAATCATGCTGACTCCTCGCAGTTTTGGTAAATGGTAAATGGCGTTACTCTTATATAGCACTTTTCTACCTGAGGTACTCAAAGCGCTTCACACTGACAACTTTTAACTACTGATGATGCAGGATCAGGAGCAACTGGGGATTCAGCTTCTTTCTCAATTATCACTTCAACCTTAGTCATATAGTTCAGGGGATCGAACCCAGAACATTTCAGTTGGGAGATGATGACCCTCCCACTGAACTATGCTGCTCTGGGCCACCGTAATTAACGAAAGGCCAAAACGAACAAACACCCTAAATCAATTTTTGTTGAGTGAGATTTTTAGTGTAAACTTCATTTTTATATAAACCCCTGTCTATTATTGATTTTCAACTAGGGTTGGGCAGAAAGAACTGGGAAATCAAGTCAAATCAAATTCCAGTTCACCTAGAACGATTCAGATTTGAAAATGTCAATGCTGAATTTCGAATCCTTGCCTCTAAAGCAATCTGGCAAAGCCAACAACACGTAGCTTGCTTGTTGATTTTTGCACGGCCTTCCTGCTATTACAGCTGTCTATTAAGTTATATGGGCCGCTCAAATATCCATCTGCGCTTGCGCAGAAGCTCTCAACCGTTGAAGCTAAAAATTCCAACTTAAAACTACAACACTAGAAGGAGCTTAACCAAATAGATATAATATGACACGAAAAGAACAGAATAAGGAGAATAATTTTATGAATTAAAAAAATATATAATATATATGTTTAGGAAAAATGAATTTGAAATATCGACTTTTGTTATAGTTATTATATAATTATTATGTTTTATTGTGTTTATATGTGTTTAGAACCCCAGGTAGAAACATCAAAATTGTACATACTTATTAAAAATTGGTACCAAAATACATCTGCACATCTGTGAGCAGTAACTTTAACTTGAATTATTTTCTCTTCCTAAGGTTTTAGAAAATAAAGCTTTTGTGATACTATAAATGTTGCTATAAAAAACATAGCCATTTACAAAACTTATATTAAAGTTCACAAACAGTAAAAAGTCAATTGAATTAAATAAACAGAAGTTCATATGTTTTTTTCAAATATAACCATGGTAATTTTCAAATGTCTTTTTTCGAAAAATCGGATTCAAGAAATGAGGAACCAGAATCTAATGGAGGAAGAACTCACATCGGAATTGTCCAAATTCAAATGATGCACAACCCTGTGTCAAACCCAATCAAGTGATCCTTAAAAGAAAAAAGAAAATCTTTTCTGGATGCAGATGATTTTATTTCATGCAGTTGGTTAAATAACATTGTGTCAATTCAACACGACATTTTATTCGCAATGTACATTTAAAAAAATTGTAAAATACTCTTTTATTCCTGTTATCCATTAACCTTTAACCTTTAACCGCAGTGCAAATTACAGCTTTTTTTTAACCAAAAATTGTACTTACACTCTTAAACTGGCTAACAGTAGTATATTACTTCTGATTTAGATTTTACAGTTCTGCAGTAATGCTTTACAGTGTATGGAGAGGAAATTATTTGGAGTGGAACAGCGTTAATTTTGTTCTACTCCTAAGTAACCATTGAAAAATATGGGTGCTTGGAGCACCTCACCAGGGAGGCAATCAGGAGACATCCTAACCAGATGCCCGCACCCTCTCAAGTTGCTACTCTCAACGAAGAGGAGCAGCGGCTCGACTCTGAGTCTGTCCCGAATGACCGAGCTCAGCTTATCTCTTATGCCGTCTCTTCAGACACCCTGCGGAGGAAACTCATTTCAGCCACTTGTACCCGGGATCTCATTCTTTCAGTCACAACCCACAGCTCTTGACTATAGATGAGGGCAGAAACGTAGATGGACCGGTAAGCAGAGAGCATCGCCATTTTGGCTCAGTTCTTTAATTACCCCGACAGACCCGTACAGAGTCCGCATTACAGCAGGCACTGCTGTGATCCGCCTGTTGATCTCTCGTCCAATTCCTCACTCATGAACAAGACCGTAAGATACTTAAACTTCTCCGCTTAGATCAGGACATCATCCCTAACCCGGAAAGGTTACTTCACCCTTTTGAGGGTTGAAGATCATAGCCTGAAGAATTCAACAGCACAACAATATCCACAAGTTGCAGAGATGCAGTTCTGAAAATCCCAAACTGGACTCTCATCACCTAGAGATTCTGTCCATAAAGGTAATGGTAAATGATAAATGGACTTTCACTTATATAGCTTTTTTCAACCTTAGGTACTCAAAGCGCTTGACACCAACTAGTCATTTACCTACTGATGACCCAGCATCAGGCGCAACTGGGGGTTCAGTGTGTTGCTCAAGGACACTTAGACATTGTCTTGATGGTCGGGGGATCGAACCCACTTCCTTTCGGCTGGGAGACGCCCACTCTACCTCCGAGGCATGTTGCCCCCATAATGAACAGATACGGTGACAAAGGGCAGCCCAGGCGGAGTCCAACCCCCACTGGAAATCAATTTAACTTACAGCTGGTAATGCGGACCAAACTCTTACAATGGTGGTACAGGGACCAAACAGCCCATGTCAACCCAGAGAAGGACGGGGTCGAGTACCTTTTCTATGTCCACAAAACCCATGTAGACCTGGTGGTGAACTCCCTTGCACCCTGATTGCCCCATGCGAACCTGATTGCCACTCCCTTTGCTGAATTAAGAAATCATTCATATAGAATATACTAGAGTGAGACGAAGTGAAAAAGGCTACAAAATTCCAAGAACCAACACATCATGCCACATTCCAAATACATTTCTGAAAAAATTGATTAAAAAAGAGGGAAATCTTTCAGTGTATTCTCCACTGCTCCAGTGAGTACCTGTCGGGCTAAAATCCACAAATGGAGAAAATTGGGAACAGTGGCAGGGACCAACGAAGTTTACCCCAGGAGTCCGGTGACAACTCATCAAGGAGAACCTAGAAAATGTTTCAAAGAACTGCAGGCCTCACAGGCTTCAGTTAAGGTCAGTGTTTATGATTCCAAAGTAAGAAGAACAAACATTTAATCAATGGGAGGGTTGCCAGGAGAAACCAAGCCATATTTGCCAATGGGACAGCATTTGATAAAGACATGATGTCAGCAGTCAATTATGGTGATGAGAATGTGATGGCCTGGGTCTGCTTTGCTTTCTGTGGACCAGGACGACTTGCTGTGATCACCGGAAAATATAATTCCACTGTTTTACCAGATGATCCTAAAGGCTAACAACCAGCCATCAGTTCATGCCCTCACACTCAAGTGTTCTTGGATCATCCAGCAATACAACTATCCAAAGCGTGAGTTCACGTCAAAATGGCTGAAACACAACAAAATCAAGGATTTGGAGTGGCTATGTAAAAGTCAGGATATAAAATCAATTGAGATGTGTTGTGACCTTAAACTGATAGTTCAAGCTAGAAAAAGCCTCCAATATTACAGAAATAAAACAAGTCTGCAAAGAATAGCCCAAAATTCTGAGACAGTGGTGTGAAAAAGTCATCTCTCTTGGGAAATATTTGATTTCAGTAACTGCTACCCAAGGTGGCACAACTTGCTGTTATGTTCAGAGGCTATGCTTTTTTCTCATAGGGTCAAATAGATGTGTAATATTACCCCTTGGTAAAACAAATTATCATCTGGAAACTGCAGTTTATGTATCCTTGAGTTGTCTCTGTGATGTTAATAATGGTTTGACAAAATGAAAAGTTATATGCAACAAAACAGGAATTGGGTCGTACTCAGTTAAAAAGGGTCTTTTTAAAAACCCCTAATATGAGATTATTCAGGATTATGCAACTGTTTTAAGTGGTATTTAAAAACCCAAAAGTTAGCAGTAATCAAGTTTTCATCATATTATTGACGGCATGTAAATGCACCCACTATGGCTATGCTTAAATGCAGTCATATTTAGGTTTGGGTGGGGTTCTATCAAAATTTGTGATTCTGAAACATTCAAACTATCTCTGCTTCAGTGCTGTAGCGATGATGGTTATGTTAATTGTTATAGAAATTGAAACCTGCACTCGATGTATTCTAATTAGGCTTCTTCGTAAATAGCAACATAATGTGTGTTTTCTTTTTTTTTCTTCCCCATCAAGCTTTCGCTAGTAAACAGCATTGCGGCACATTTCATCAGTACTTTTGCTCCGCAAAGACACAAATTCCTTTGAGATTGAGCATGCGCAAAAAACAAACAAATGCCTCCTTAGAAGGAGTGTGTTTAAACGACTATTTGCTTGAAATATAAAAGAGGAACTCAGGTGTCTCATTGAGTTTTTAAAAACCTGAATATGAGCTTTTTCAGGGTACGGATTCAGTTTCTATGGTAGTTAAAAACCTGAAACCTGCCAAGGTTTGTGTGGTTTTTGAGGGTTCTTGTCTGCATGTAAATGCAGCCATTAGCTAATTTACATGCAGGTCAAAGGTCAGGTTATGTCAAATTTGGAGATTCTGAAAGATTAGGAATATCTCCATTTCCATACAATAGGAAGTAGGGTTATGGTAACTGTGACACCTGCAATCAAAAGTCATCAAGATGCTTATTCCTCTCTACTGCCAGTAAAACACAATATACAGTAAGCATTCTCACCTATGGACCGCTATCAAATGTAAATTCCCGAACCAAGGAAAAAAGTATGCATTGAATTTACGACGACTATATTACATTAACGATCGATCCCTTGCAACGGAACCTCCGGTGCCCGTTAGCGATATGGAAGTCCTTCTGTATGCACCAGACTCAGCCTACAGCTCATCAACAGGACAGTTACTTGTAAATTGGCAATGATATTGTATGATACGCAGGCAAACATTTTCATAAAGCTAAAAATTAAGCCAGCACAACTTGAAACAGACTCAGTTTTTTCCAAGATGGACTAAGCAACATTAAAAATACAGCAAAGTATACGATACTGTCATTAAGTACATTACAGTACTGTGCTGTAATGGCGTTGTGAAGCTCTCTGTAAAGTTTTTCCCTAATCCACTGAGAAATCAATGCTTGTACAATATAACACGAGGAATCACTTTTGCCAAGAAAAAGTCTGCCAATCCCACCGCTTGCTCGAGTGCAAGGTTTAAATTGCATCATGGCGCATATTTTAAGTGCTTTTGTGTAAAAAAAAAAAAAAAAAGTCCCATGATTCCTTGCGGTTAGTGCATGACCAGAACACAAACCAGTGACTCATTCAAAGGAAATAAACCAAATCCTTTCATATGGAAACAACCCTGCTGCAAGTTTTTGGTATGATAATGAATTGGGAACATTATAAATCTGCAGACTTGCAATGAAACCATTTGAAGAGTCTTCCATAAATAAAAGTGTAAATCCGCAAATGATTGTGTGCGCGTGTAACTTTTCAGTGTGTGTGGGTCCGTGTGTGTTTGTGTATGTGTGTATATGTGTGTGTTTGCGTCGTGCCTGTTTATATGTGTGAGTGCTTGCCCGTTAATGTGCACGGAGGTGCGCATGCGTGTGAAATGTCTTTAAATAGGCTTAAACCGCACTACTTTTAACACTCTGTGACAGAAAATAATATTTAGCAACAGAAGTTTCAAAAAAAAGAAACAAGGAACTATTCGTCTGAAGGAATATCGTCAAGGATGGTCCATAGAACACTAAATAGGCTAGTGGGTTATTAAAAAAACAGCAACCAAACTTTAAAATATAGAACAAAGCACTATATTTGAACATTTTAAAATCGTTTTTATTTATAAGTGTTTTCTCTTTATTAACCGCACTGTGCGCATGCTTTTAATTCCAAAAGAGAAAAGGAAGACAGCATAAACCAACACCATCAATCAAAAACAAACTAAAATGATAAACGACGATTAGAGTGTTTAAAAAAAAACAGAGAGAGATTCCGAACTACTAAAACGGCATAAATAGGCAGTTTCATGTTGTTGGACATTTCATTAATTGCTACGCATCAACTTCATCATTAATAACAATTGCCATAACAACAACAACAACAAAAGAGTGTGAAGTACAGTAAAAAGTGCACCATCATCATTTTAACTTAAAAAATATACAGCTGCCAAAGATAAAATTGTTAATGACAAACTTCGAACAATATAGAAATGTTTCCACGACGAGTGTTCAACAAAGAAAGGAAGCTATCGTTGTTGTATCATTCTTTTTTCTTCACTAAAGTATAGACTATATGTTATTGGATTGATTAATCCCGCCCTCCTTAGATTACTTTTTTCTTTTTTTTAATTCCTTACAGTCAGGAGAACTGTGCAGCGAGGCCCTTCCAGTTCTACCAGTTCGCCGTCTTGGAAACTAAAATTCGATCCTGTCGATTGAAAGGTGGATTTAGAACAGTCAAATCCCCATTTCGGACATAACAATCCCCCGCACCCTAAGTAGCCGTCTTGCCCGCAACTAGCTCGACAAATTGATCTTTTATTCTACATCTGCTTATGAGTTTTCTCACAGCAGTCATTGCTCAAAGAGGCTTGTGATCCAGCTGTTCCCGCTACCGGCACCGAGGCTCCTCCGCCTCCACCTTCGCCGCCTCCTCCACCTCCCGCGCCTACTGTCCCGCCATCCCGGAGCTCTTTCTCCCTTCTCTCCCGCTCCACCGCTTCCTGTTCGCTCTTGCTGCTGGGAAACTTGTCCTTGTTGTTCTCCTTTTTCCACTTCATCCTGCGGTTCTGGAACCAGATCTTCACTTGTCTCTCTGTCAGCGCTAGCGCGTGCGACACCTCAATGCGGCGCTTTCGGGTCAGGTACGGGTTGAATAAGAATTCCTTCTCCAGCTCCAGAGTCTGGTAACGGCTGTACGTCTGCCGACCTCGCCTCCTTCCGGCAGCTACTGGGGGAGGAGGAGAAAACAAGGCAGGAAACGGGGAGATATTATTACAGACTGGATGCTTAACGCTTACAACCCGCAAACACCAATAGGACATATTGAATAAAGTGTATGCAATGCTTTTTACAATCACAGCAGCCCGCAGAAGAAGAAAAAGAAATGCTATTTTATTATTTAATAAGAATTGTAGGAAAACATGCATCCTATATGGAAATAATACAGTCCATTTCTTTGAATGCAAACGTAGGGGTTATCTGCAACGAGACACTTCAATTCATGGAAAAACTTCAGATCGAGGTGTCATGAAACGCTTCAATTAATGAAAAACTTTAGATGAAGCGTGAGGGGAATTATAGTTCACCGTACACCCGGGCAAGGTTGTTGCAGATTTGTTGCCCTGGCAGGAAAGCAGTTAAGCTCACCACAACTTCAATATAAAATTCATAAATGATTAATAAGCCTAAGTGATTAGGACAATTACTAATTTATCTACTGTAGGCCACAAGTCACATACACTATAAGGGCTGATACGTTTTCGCTCCAAATACCCACCGTTATAATTTACCACACCTGGTGATAATTTCGTTTACATGTTAAAAAATACGTTCGTTCAGGTGCGCAGTGGAAAAAACGAAATATACATTTTTAATTAAAAAACACGACATGACTTCTCATATAAAACGGTCTCAACCCCCATAAAAAATTAAAGGTTACATTAAAAAAAATATAACACATTGTGACGTCCGACTCCCGACGGTTTACACACGCGGGGCATTTATGTGAGTGATTATATTTCCATAAAACTGTTTGTCTTACGCTTTGATAGCCTACTATAAAAGGGGATGGATGCGCCACACGGACTAAATATGCCACTCGTCATAAATATCAGACATTAGAACCAGTAAATCATTTTTAGTAGGGAAAAAAAAACTTCACTCTCAACGACTTTTGAAATTAAATGTAAATAATTTCTTCATTCTTTGATTTCTTTCATTCTTGATTCTTTTAATGTGGCAATGGCTTAGCAGGACGCATCCTTGTCCTGACTTCATTTTCAAGACAAGTTGTTGCATAACTCCGTTTGGTTTTCGTTGTTTTAATATAGCACTAATTGACAGCGCAGGTTAATGGAGGGAAAAAGAATTCATGTGGCTCCAAAGTAATTTTAGCGGTATGGGATATTTTTGACTAATTTGCAAATAAAGGAATAGTCTTGAGGGTTTTGGAAGGCATTTTCTCACTGCAACACATGGACAATTCAGGGTTTTCCAAGACATTTTTATTGGACTAATACGAAAATGAAAAATGAAGATAGTGCTCCTGAGTCTATTGTTGTTATTACGAGATTATTTGTGTTTTTTTGTGTAAAGGTGAAATTTACCATCATGGGTTTAGGGTGTAAAACTGCATTGTACTGTAAAAACATGGCACGCCTTTTCCTGTTTTGATTCTCATCACCGAACACAGAATCACTTCATACAAAACCATCAATCCCACGACTAATATTGTAATATGAATCCCGATTTTATCTTAAAAGCTGTAAAACGCGCAGAGGTGTTGGAACAAGCAGGAGGTCCATGGCATTATACACAAAAGGATTAATACATTGCTAGAAGGTGTTGTAGTTTACACAAGCTTGTGAAAGGGCACTTACTTAAAAGTGAACTCTACCCCACTACTGTTTTAGCAGCAGTGATGAATCATTGCAGAATTGTTGTTTTCATTTGACGATAGTCAATATACTGCAATTATGAAGGTCCCTTGCGTTTTTATTCTTGAACCAAAAATGATCAAAACAAAGTGTGCGCAGCAAGACTCAATGCACAAAAAGATAGTGGACCACCCGTCGGATCAAAGAATGATTCAGTTACCGTTCCAATTCTTCCTCTGTTACCCTCACTCACACACAAATTACATACGCACACACCGTGTGTGCTAAAACATAAAAGCGAACCTCATTTCTTTTTTCCCTCTCCGTCGTCCTACACCCCCATCTCTCCCATGCAGGCAGCATGGCCCCCGTGTTGCTGAATAATTCAGAAGACCACAAGTAAGCCGTAAAAGGGAAAACGCAGTAAAAGTTTAACCCAGGTCAGAGCTGCATGTCTAAAGCAAGTCATTGGGAGCCGCTAATACTTTTGGAGCTCCAACAAGAGTTTCCCAACTGTTTCAGACGGGGCTCACTGATGAGGTTCATTTCTGCCTTTGGTGTGCAAACACGCGCACGCACGGGCAAACACACACACTCAAGCGCGCGCGCGCACGCACACACACACATGCACACACACGAAAGCCATTCTTTCCTGAGTCTGCTTCCTTTCTCTGTGTTCGACCATCCACCACACTATGGTTGGTGCAATTTAAACCCAGAGGTCATTCACAACTTTTGGTGCCGGCAATAAAACCATAAATGTTTCTTTGTCTTCCGCTTTGAACACAGGAAAGCCCCAATTACCTTCATTAAATAGTGACTCTCCAACTTTTGTCCCTTTAGCCTCCAAACTCTCCAATATCCTGTCCCCTCCTACAGAGATCTTCTTTGTGAGGATGTCTTGCAAAGATCGAGAAAGAAAGTTCTCACCTTGCGGCCTCATCCAGGGAAAGAGCTGCGTCGGTGAGGGGCTCTGGTCTGTTCCCTCCGCGTCCTCGCCGCTGAGTCCGGGTGCGCCTCCCAGTTTACAGTCGCTGTATTGGACCAAATCCGCGTCCTGCGCGCCGAAGAGGGTCTGCCTTTGCAGGGCGTCATATCCATAGAAGTTGCCAGACTCGCCGTGGCACGTCACCGCGCAAGGAGTCTGCTGGTACGGATTGCTGGGCAGTGTTGAGGCGCTATGGTGATAGAAGTCCTGGATCTGAGGAGCGTGCTGGAAGGTGGCACCGGAGCCCGGACCATACACGACAGTGGGCCGGCTACCAGCGAGGTCCTGCGCGAAGCCACACTCATAATAATTTGGACGTAACGAGTCGCCGCTTTTGTATTTGGAGAAGAGTGAATTGACGAAATAGGAACTCATCTTTTGCTGATTTGTTCTTTTTTTTTTTTTGGTTCCTCGTCTGTAGAGTCAGAGTATAAGTGAGCGGCGGCACTCTGTTGTGTTTGTCTGCTTCGGTTGTGTTTTTCAAGGCTATAGAAAAAGAGCACCAGACGGAGACAGACGGGAGGGAGAGAGTGAGCGAGAGTCTGCTGTGGTGTTCCCCCTCACCGCCACAACTGACGAGGTGATCTCGGTGACGACGAGCAACCGGAGCGGGAGCAGACAATGCCGCCGCCACAAAAACAACAACTTTCACACCGATTCCATGAAATATCCAGCGATGAAGAAACCGGAGAGGGGGGAGTGAAGGAGGAGGAAAGACTGGCGCGCATCACAATTCCGGCGTTAGCGTTGAAAGCTGGAGCCCTGTCTTGCTCTCAAACGGCTTTTCTGTGATTTACTCTTCTGCAAATGACTTGTTTCATATTCTCTCTCCCCTCTCTCTCACACACGCACGCATACATGCACACACACACACGCGCTCCCTCTCTCTCCATCCCCCCCTATCCCTGTCTCCCTCGTAGTATGTGTGTTTCAAGATAATTTGCATCTATTATCAGCTCTTCGTCCCATTGGCTTCTCCGTGCACGAACAAACATGCACGAGCGTGCGCACACTCGCTGCACTTTCCCCCTGGCGTTGGCTGGCGCGCGTCTAACGCAAAGAGAGCCGGAGGATGGAGAGGATGAAAAACAGAGAATGATGTGCGCGCGCCCTTGTGTTAATAAAAGTTTCGACCAATTGCACACACACGTACACCTTCTGAAAATTAGAATTGAAGGCAGATAAGAGATTGTATTCTCTGCATCACAACACCACGTCCCCGTTAATTGCTAAGCAGCTCTTTCCCCGCCCACGTGTCAATGCGATTGGGGTATTGGCTTTCGAAATAAAGAGCCACAGGGTCTGGACGCTGCGTTTTGATCATTTTATAAATATGATCTTCATATACATGCGAGAAGGGGCTGGGGGTAATAAGCTCTGGAAACGGCTGTAAACGGTTTAAGCAACTATAAAGTCCCATAAACCTGACGTGGTTGTGTTTGCTTGTTTACGTCCTCGCAGCAAAGAAGCACAAAGGGGGGTTATGAGCGCCCTTTGCGAGAGCGGAGGCCGTAAATGCCCTTAACCGGGCAGAAAAACCACGGCTTTTAATTGTCCTCATACAGATGTAGTCCCTCCTGTCGAGGTGTGAACTGTGGACGGAGGGATGCTTCCTAATGAGGGTGTAGGATGGCTTTCGAAGACTTGATTACAAAAAAAAGCAACGAATATTCAAATTTAAGTAAATGGATGAATAAACACCTTGAATCATTGCTCAATATATGCGTATTGTCCTCTATGGATCCAGTGTAAGAATAGGGTTTCTTTATATGTTGACTATCAAGGCGTTATGTATAAGTTGTGTCTGTTGCTTAAATACTATTATGCGCTAGCGTGATGAAATTGTCATTTTGTAAATCACATTACTAAATTTCACAAAGAGTTCACCAGTATTTTCTATCTATTTATCCGAATAGCCAAAATTAATTACACCGCAAACAACAAAATTTTAAATTCAATACAGCCGCTGTAAAGTCTGCCGGCCAAGATTGTGGATGCATGGGTTGATGCTTTTTTTTACACGTTCGGAGAAAACAGATTGCATTTGTTAATTCGTTTCTTCTGTGTGCTGCCATCAAACAGGGTCACATCAGATCATCAAATACACCTTTGGCCGTTTAATGTGGTCACAATTCCTTCCAGACCCTCCTTGATTCTGATTGAAACTATATATATTTTGCAAGATACCTATGCATGGCATATACTTGCATACTTGTATAAAACCAAGGTGGACCAGTCCCTGTGATATCCTAAATTAAAAACCTAAATCTAGTTGTGAACATAACATGGGGTTGGGCATTTTTCTGAATGTTGAGCAGAGCTTGTATCGGTCTTTTGTTAATAGCGGTGCAAGAGCGCCATCAAGTGACCATTAATTATTAGAGCGCTACAATAAATTCTGCGTCTTGAATTCATTTTAATTCCAGATTGTCCAGCTCTAAAATAACATTGTCTGCTTCAATTTAAAACTGCACGCAGTAGTGATTGGGGACTCGAAAGCAAAAGAGAGAAAAATTGGTCAGTAACATAAGAGATTGCCAATGTAATTAATTAAATTAAAATTGCTGAAGAAAATCCTTATTATTATTATTATTATTATTATTATTATTATTATTATTATTATTATTATTATTATTATTATATTATTATTATTATTATTATTATTATTATTATTATTATTATTATTACTGTGTTTTTTTATTATGAAAGCATGCCTCTACTTTACAGATAATGCACTTATGAAATTAAGAGCGTGACAAACTACATTTTGTCAGGCTAAAATACAAACGGACTCATTGGAATGTTAAAAACAAAAATTATAGTGAAATACGCATTACATTTATTTCAAATACTTGAAAATCATAACTGATGTTTAACATTCGAATATGTCCCGCGAGCATGTTACAATAGAAGCGCGCACAGGCACAAATTCGCACGTTGTCTGTGTGCGAGCCTATGTGTGTGTGTGCGTGTGTGCGTGTGTGTGTGTAGGTGTGTGCACGCGCGCCATCCTGTTAAATTATAGGCTGCAAACAGAGTGTAAAAAGCAATTGTTACCATTATCTGAAGAGCCTGCAGCACAGTTCCCGAGGTTTCAGCCTTTGGAAATTTGAGTCGTTATCAGACGAGCACAGCGAAACCAGAGCACGAGAGCACCACATAAAATAAAAAATTACGAACATGTATTGTAAAAGCTGACATGGCCTCTAATGGTAAGCCATCGTTTCCTAAGTGCAGGCCCAGAATTGCTCTGCCCTCCCTGTGTATGAGGTTCCAGCCCGGGCCCGGTCCTATCCTGTGGAACCCGAAGGCGAGAGCCCAGTTTTTCAGTCTTCGGTGTTTCTGCTGTCTTGGGTGTTTTTCTTTGGATTGAGCGAAGGGGGTGATTTTATGACCCGCACTGTAAGGATGCAACTGAGGAAGACAAAAGGAGGTCGGGGGAGAGACACAACACAGCAACGCGTAGACACAAGCGGCCTGCAAAGATATCCCCACGGAGGTAAACGGCAGCAAAACCATAAAACTCCCCCCTCGAAAGAATGCTGAGAGTAGTAGGGAGGCGATTTTCCTCCAACCCAAAGTGCAGTATCAAAGAGGCCATTCAAACCACTCCAGTTTTTCATCCCAAAAAAACGCAACACGCGGACTACAATGCTTAACGTGGAATATGTATATACTTGACATCATCCAGATATTTCTTGTCCCCTCTCATCAATCTTATCATCAAAAAATACTGATCAAGAAGGGCCTCTCCGTTCTCCATAATACTTTCAGTGTGTGTCTATCTCCATACTGCCGCCTTCCTCTTTCTCCCGGCGTGTTTGCTTTACAGCCGTTTAGTTCTTAACCTTCAGAAATTTATACGCTATAAACTTTTATTGCCGTCATATCATTTTATTGCGGCACACCGCATTGAATTCCCTTTCTCTCTGCTCTCTTGCTCTTCTTTGCCGTCTTACTGTTTTTACGACAGTCGGCGGCGGCTTCTTCCAACCATCCAGAGCCGCATCTCTCATCATCACGCCCCCCTCCCCCCAGTTTTTTTGTCAGACCCCTGGTGCGTGCTGCACTTCCTTCCCTTCTCGTGCTGTTTGTTTCCCTGTTTGAAAAAAAAGGAAGTGTGCAAAACATGAGTGAGAGGAGAAAAGAAGACACGCAACTGAGATACTGCCGAAACTAATATTGTTGAATAGGATATAGCAATGCAAATTGCAATTGTTTAAAAATAAATACTTAAAAGAAGCGATGCATTTTTGTATTTTCAGTTGTAAAAAAGACACGCAAAAAATAGCTTTTTTGGGTGGCAAGATTAGGATCTGTCTAGATGGGGTGTGGAGCTCTTTCAACAGCGGGGACACCACATGATTTATTTATTCCTTTCATAATATTCTGCACGCTCTTAGATGAATACTCTTGAGCTATCCTTTCACGAGTTCACAGACATGCATATAACACGACCATTTTTATCCCGTTTGAATTCAAAATGGACCTTGCTCGCCCAAATGCGAGAGTAAAATCCCTACTGCTGTGTTTAAAGAAATATTGCCTTGAATGCAATAATGATACATTATGATCAACATTCTCTTGTATGGAAGACCAATAATTATCCTGTTGGATTTTTACAATTTTTATTACTTTAATAATGTTGCATAGAAACGTGAAAGAATCAGTTAACTCTCAATCATATTAATTGTAATTGTTGCCAGCATTATTTCTATTATCAGCACCATTACTTTACACGGAACTAAACAGATGAATCTGATCAACGGACGTTTTGCATTTTATACAAAATGGTCTCCAAACGTGTTTGTTCGTATGCCCGAAAAAAATGGCTTCTCAGAGATAATTTCGTGACAGCGACCAGCAAAAGTGCACTCGTGGCTCCACCGGGACGCATTGTGCGGTATGAAGCTAGGTATTGGCGTGGATAAAGCCCGTTTGATGGTTGAAGTGCAGACGAAAGAAATCTCCAACGGTTGGTTTTTGGTTTGCGGTTTGGGGGAGGGCAGTCTCCTGCTATTATTTACCTATTATTTACCAATATTGACATGGCCGGCAGGAGTCACTTACATTTGAAATGATCAGTTGAACTTTCGGACATGATCTGTAAAACAAGACAATCTCATTCACTGGACGCACTGTGCTGTCGTTGTTTTTAATCCAAGGTTTTCTATTTTATACAGTCAGATTTTAAAATCTAATATTTGGAAATTGTTCTTGATATATTTCTTTTCTGAAGGGGGGCTGGTGTTGGAAAAACCCACCCCCACGCCACCAACATGTACTGTTTTTTTCATATCAATATTTTTGGTGTAATTTGCCCCCCCCCCCCAAAAAAAAAAAAAATCATATAAAGCACACACACACACCCACACACACGCACATATATATATATATATATATATATATATATATATATATATATATATATATATATATATATATATATATATATATATATATATATATATATATAGTATTTTGTGATGCAGTGTGTGTTGTATACATTTGATTGTATTGTACTGCATGGAAATTATTTGACAAAGTACGTGCATGGAATAAAAACACTGGTGTCCTCTAATTACAATGTTTACATATGAATATACATATGAATCAGTATTTGATAAGGTCACAATGGTGGTGGTGGTGGGGAGGGCATGTGCTCATAGTTTTTCTGTTTGATGGCGTTATAATCAATTCCCCTGTCTATGTACTGCAGCTGTAACATGTGCAGGGCAGCCAGCAGCCTTTGGTTTACCAATTCCAGAATTGCGGATGGATGGGATCTTATAGCCAATTGTATTACAAGGAGAATTATTAACTTTTATAAACGTTTGAAGAAGAGAAATGTTCTATGCTTGTTGAATTATTGATGCTGAAGCATAAATAAGTTTGCAGAACAAGGTAAGACTGTTACACACATTGGTAATCTGTAGACACAGAGACGGAGAGATTTATTTGCAAGGTCTAGTACAGTATGGGCATACTGCATGCTGGCATGGATTAAAATAAATATATTTAAAAAAACTATTGGTGGAATTTAATGCATTATATGTAGGCTTTTTAGATTCTTGCCATGATGGGTTTTTCTGCTTATTTACAGAAAATGTTAAGTTTTAGGTGATTGTGTTAATACGATGACTTTATTAAGACATCGTTTCATGTTGTATTCAAAATAAACCACCAACAAACGATCTCTGAGCTGATTTGGGAGCATGGACTGCTGCCCCAATTGTAGAATGAAAATACATGAACACATTTTAATAATTGTGTACGTGCTACTATTTGTTTTCATGATCACTCTTGCAACATAAAAAGAGTAGGACCTCTTCTTCCCTTGGATGCCCACAAAGTATCTCTTACGATTCTTGGGGTGCCTTTATACAACAATTTACCTTATAATTCCAATTGAATGTGTATTGTCGTGGGAGGCTGCATTCTCTTAGATTTACTGTCATGTGTCAAAGCAAACCACCCCTCTTCACACACAGTGGGGCGAAGCAGCTTGCAGTCACCGTTCTCAGGCTGGAGGGAGGCCTGCAGCTGCAGAGTAAAGGCTGTCTGGATTTAATGAAACCCCGACCCTGCTATAGACCTCAGTGAAGTATCACAATCATCTGCTGTCCAGTGCACAGATGGTTTATGGGATAGCTTTGTTGGGACCGGAGAAAATCCGCTCAAAGCCTGCAGCGTCATTGGTCTAGCCTTATATTGTGGGGCTACATAGAGTCTTGCGTTGTTCAGCAACATTGTTGTATGGTGCTGTGCGCGTGCACACACACGCACACACACACACACACACACACACACACACACACACAAGATGAATCCAAATGTGTATGCTTCTTTGAAAAGTATGCACTTTTACCTATTTCTCAATTGAACAGAACGTGCTGATTATACTCACCCACCTGTGGTTCACTCTAAAAAGTAAAGGTGTTTCAGAGGTTTTATATGATTCTACATAGCATCCTTGGTTCCTTATAAATCTATTGGGGTTTTTAAGGGGCTAATAATCTCATTATGCAATATTAATTACTGGTTATTTAAAATGGTTTAAAACTCTTATGCAGCACCAATCTTTTCACAAAATACATATCTAAGTAACATGTATTTCTCATTTGGAACTATATAGCAGGGGTTCTCAAATGTTTGGAGTCAGAGACCTTTTTTAGAAATCCAATTTTCCAAGGACCCCAATTGCAGATGTTTGCGAAAAAAAAAGTCATTCACGCCAAATATAAGTGGCCCTTTTATTCATCAACAGAAAAGAATGACCATAAGCCTATATGCTGCTTTTCAGCTATACTGAAGTTTAGAAAACAAAAATTGCAAATTGCATGCCTCCTTAAACAAATTGGATCAATTTCCCCCAAAAGCTTGCTGCTGATTATTTAGTCAAAAACAGCATTATAAATCAAAATGCCGCTTTCGTTTTGCGGGCTTCATCGCCGCGTTAGCAATAAATTGTAGACAAAAAAGGCATTTTGACAAATTTCAAAATCATTACATTTTTAAAAATACATTGAACTTGCTGAATTGATCGCTTTAAAGAAGAGACAAGAATACTTTCACAATTTAATATCAAATAAAATGAAATGAAATAAAACATAAATTAGTAACCCAATGTTCTGTCATTCCTAGATGTTCCAATAGCTTCTATCAGACAACTTCTATCGAACAACAAATGAGTGTAACTCTTCTTTAATTTAGTTGTGTCAGCAGAACAGCTCTAATTCATTTATATTGTAAAACTGTAAAGAAAATACACCAAACAGAACTCAGGTAAGTCCCAAATGCAAAAATTATACACCTTACTAATTGTATACAAATTGTGTGGATTAATCAATCATATAACTGATTTACAAATGCAATCATTTTACAAAAGCAATCATTTCAATACAAAGGGTCAATTACATGCAAATGAGTACTTATCAATGCAAAACGTTTGCATATGCGAACATATACCAAAGAGAAATACCTGGCACAATAAAAATGCTAACAAGCTAAACAAATACAAGGCCACACTATATAACATGCTGAAAACAAAAACTAACATTAGGCAGCATGTTATCTACAGTCATTAACTGGACCAACAAACGACTCATTTTAGGGTATATTATCATAAACGACAATAATCCAACGAAGAAAACACGACTCACAAACGCTCGTGGGAGAGTGTACAAAGAGAAGGAACAATGCATGCGCACTGACAGCAACTGCTCTGCATCGTTCTTCCCCACCTCAAAGTGCAATCAATATCAACAGTTGCCAGAGACAGCACCAAAAACAAAGACAAAGCCAAACCAGGTACAAATCTGTAACTGTTCAAAGATAAACTAAAGCTGTTGGGAAACAAAACAAATTTTTACATGGACCCTTGCAGTCTGTGGACATCGGAAATGGACCCGGTTTGTTATTAGGAGCTACGCAATTTGCAATTTTTCGTTTCTAAACTTCGGTAGAGCTGAAAAGTAACGAATACACTTGTTGTCAAATTGAATTTGTTGGTGAACAGCAAGGGCACTTATTACATATTTCAATTTTATAACACTCATACATTTTAAAGTTATGTTTTTCTATTTTGTTTCCGCAAATATGCAATATGGATCCTTGGGAAATTTTCTTTCTAAAAGAGGTCCCTGACTCCAAAACGTTTGAGCACCCCTGGATTAGAGTCACCATTAAACTCCAGGTTTTTGGGTTGTGGAAAAGAAGGCTGTCAAACAGACAGAAACATATTATAATATATATTACAAACATATACTGCTTTAGTGTTATTGTGCTTAGTTTTTTAATACAATTGGTAATATAGCCAATTTCCCATTCACTTGCCAGGATATTTTCAAAATAAAGAGCCAAGGTGGAAACATTAATAAGGAATCGACAATTTTTTGTTTTACTACAATTTTTTCATCCCTCAATTGCACACCACATGTAAGACTGTTGTTGCATTACAAATGTACACAGGGGCAAAACTGTTTCCCCTTCCAAAGAATCAATTTGGAGGGACTTGGCGCGGACATGTCTCAGAAATCCAATCCCATTTTTAGTAGTTGCATATGCAGATTTGAAAATCAAGCGTACATTTTTTTAAGAGGGATGAACGTGATTGTGTTTTACTGAGGACTTTTATTATATGCTATGGTTTTTAATAGAAATCAAGCAATGGTGTCTTTTGAATTTTGCCCCATTCCAGAACTATTAGTAATAATTACTACTAATTATGATATTCCAGATAAGATTGAAAAAATTATATCCTGCATATTGTAACTGGAACAATTCTCTTCGACAACATTTGGGAGATTTGCGAGTGATGAGGTATTCCAGATTGAAAGCCAAAAAAGAAACAACCTCAGACCCACCACAGGATCCCAATGGATGGGCGACGACGCCTCAAATGAATGCGCTGATCATCTGCCTGTGGGGGTTGCGGCGTTTATGGCTTTATGACAGTCTTTTGGTATTGCAGCCAAACAGACGCCCCTCTCCTTTAAACTCCACTATGCAACCAAGGAGACACACATTTTAAACACATGCTGCTTTTTCCTCCACTTGCGGTCGTCTGGTTCCATCTTTCTGCCCCCCTTCATTTTCTTCCTACAGACACCAAGTGGAACCTTGTAAGGAACTGAGATTGGACTAGCTGCAAAAAAATTATTATTTGGTCAAATATATTTTGATTCAATTAAGAATGCAAAAAGTAATCAGTATAATTGTGGTTTTGATTTTGTTGTAATTGTTGGTGAACTGAGCTATTTATATATTTTGATTCTATGTGTAATTCCCTTCAAAACTGTGTAGAGTACAGTACAATTCAGATAGCTCAAAAATGAACAAAGTTACAGCAATTTGAATATGACCAAGTGAAAATCCCCATCTATGAGAAAATGCATTTTAAGTTTTGGCACATTCATCTTTGTCGTCTAATCTCTTATTTTCATAGTCTTCTTTCACAATTTGAACATTTTGTCTGCAGGGAAATAAAAGTCAAGACCCTAAGAAGGTTTTACTGTTTTTTTATAAATCCCAAAAGGGAATTTTTATTTTCGTCAATAACTCAAAACTAATCTCCATGATACAAGCCAGATTTCGTGAAAATGTAGTCAAATTTAATTTATAATTTATGGAATAAAATTTTCTCACTGAATTTAAATACTAGAGCATAAGAATCATGTTTATTTAATACCAAACATACACAATTTTGAGTAAATTAAAATTAATGTAACCAGACAGTTTTCACTTGTAAAGCATTTGTTGTGAAATTGCAAGCCATTGATTTATTTATTTTTTTGTTTGTTTGTTAATTTTTTTATGTGGAGCCAGACATGGCTAAGGCCACAAACACAGACTGGCAGTTCTATGTGGTCTCGCAAGTTCAATTTCTCCATGTTGATTTTCAAATAATAGGCCTACATCTTTAACTAGTGTGTTCTCTAAGTCTTTGCGTACATGATCTGCTCTGGCAAAAGAGTCTGTATAATGGCACTAAAGTTATGTGTAAAAGACAAATATAGATCGTGTGAACCAGATAATCAATTTTGAGAATGAGCAAAAAAATCCCTCTACTTATTTTCTATTGTTGGAATTGTAATCGAAGTGTATGAAAAGAAGAGATTAGAATATGATCTGCTGCAGCTAGCTAGCAGCTGTCCATTCATTCATTATCTGTAGCTACTCATTCTCACTAGGGTTGCCAGCTTGCTAGTGCCTATCCCAGCAGTCTTCTAGTAGGCTGCATCGGTTGCCAGCATATTGAACAGGCCATGGAAAGCTGTTGACAAATAAACTACAAATGCTGACCTTCCTCATTGCACACTGCAAATAATAAAAGTCAAAAATACACCATGTTACCCTTCAGCATGAAATCGAGCAGAAAACTGAATTATGCTGTATTGTTTACAATGTTGTCATCATGGGATCCCTACTCCGGCAAATGTAATCCGTCATTTCGAACCACTTAGCCTCATAAAATACAGTTCTGGGATCTCTGTCACTAACGAGTCTATTTCTACTTTCGATTCAATGTGTTTAACGGGCCAGTAACATGATATTTTAGATTTTACACTGTGAAACGTGCATATAAATTACATTTGACACACTGGCTTTAAATTCTCATTAAATATAAGTTTTATAGAACCAATATTTTTAACCAGGAAGTAAAACGCCTTGTTTGCAGAAACCGCACCTCTTACTGTGTGCCAGCCTCAAACCCTTCATGTCGTCATTCAATGCCGGTGGGCTACAAAATATCCATTATTTTGACCACTCATCGTCAGGAGGCTCGCAGCTAATGGAGAGTATTCCAACAGTATAACAGGGCAAAAAGCAGGCATTTTACTGATATTAAAATTCAAAACAGCGTCAATACACCGCTCTCTCTAACATGCGTTCCTTGTAAGAAATCAGTCCCTGTGGGAATTCAGTATTCATAACAATAGTTCCGCCCTCTAGTTAATTATTTACTACTAGTGCTGGATAGTATTGCAATATATTGCAACACAACAAAGCCGTATTACGATGCCTATTGCAGTATATTGTGTGATGGTTGTATAAAAAATAATTTAAAAAAAAGAATCCATGGCATATATATTAACAATGACTGAAAAAACAGAAGGACATTTTTGGAAAAGACAAATTCTATTTATTCTTTTTCAGAAGCCACACATCCTTGACATCTATGAGCACACGTTAAGCAATTTATTTCAAAATAGGCTAAATAATATGTCCCCAGCAGTTGAGAGTACCCTTTCAGATGCCTACTGATTTGGCAAGAATACACTGGTAGCACTTTGCCACGTGTTTTTTTTTTTTTTTTTTGCGCACCATTTCGTACTCTTCTTTTTCTGCCATTTTTGCTCCTCAACCGTAAAGAAAACAGATCTGTGACATCACTCGCATTGGTGAAAAAAGAAACAACAAAAACCAAGGAGAAATTTATTGTTATCATTTATCAAACATAGTGAAACCTCAAGATATGGTCTCTTCTGTAGGTTTTTTTCATCATATGCTGAAAATTACTTAACAAATATAAAGGAAACAAAACAAAATAAAACTTTGAATCTCAAAATTCCCATTTGGACTAAACGCAATGTGAGATTCTACTGCTCGTTAATATGGCTGCTCGTATATTACTGCACCTCTCTGCAACACATACAGCAGCTCACTACGAATGACTTAAAAAGAGCGCGGAAGCCCGAGATGTGAGTACAACGGCAGAAACGAAGAAAAAGCTATCTTCGTATTTGTCACAGTTCACCGGTTCAGCCACCTCACTCCCACCCTCACCTGCTCAGCCCTCCTGCTAATCAGCCCAAACACTAACACCTGCAACCACTCACCCGCCTAGTATAAAGCCCGGTCACTTCCATTCACAACCTGCCAGATTGTCTCAATGCGCCACGCCGAGCTTTCCAGCGATTCATCCTGCCTGCCTGCCTGTTCTCCGACCCCGTTCGTCCTTGACCACCCGATTGCCTGCCGACTTGTCTGGACCTTTGGTATTTCGACCCTGCCTGCCTCTGACCACCCACTAGCCTGCCGTCTTAACCTGTCTGCCCGAGCCCCCCTCCTGTCTCACTCCCTTTGCCCGGTTCCCAGCCAAACCCCAGCTCTCCTGACCCCGGGACCCCCCAGGCCTCTTCACCACGCTCTCGTCGGCTCCCACGACCACCTGCACCTTCTGTTAAATAAACACTCTGCATTTGCCCTTACCAGTTGTGCGTGCTCTTGGGTCCTCTCTCCTCCCGCCGTTACAGTATTATACCATTATATTTTTCAGCTTTTTGCCCTCCTCCTCTGCTCAACACTGCCTCACTCGAAAGGTCATGTATTGTAACATCTAATGTGGTGTTTTTATAGTGCTTGGAATGATTTAGATGTAAAATTCATCGGCGTGTATTTTCTCTTGAGCATTGAACACGAATTGCTCCTCTTATCATAAGCTTGCTTCCTGCCGTTTTCATCTGCACGTGTTAAAGGTGAGAAATCAACGTTGGAACATGGTTAAAAGCTCCAAAAAGTTGACTTTTAATCTTATGGACCCTTTAAAGCAAGTTAGGTCACACAAATAAAATAACCCTTCTCTGTTGTGCTTTTACATGCTCCTCCCACTGAAGGAGAAAGTATTTTGCATTTAGTAGCAACATTTCAGAATGTCTTGCATGTAACAGTGTCATGATATAATGTAATGTTTTGATCACTTCTCAAAGTAGCCATTTAGTGCAAAGTTTTCGAGAGAATACACAACCACGTACGACCGTGACAAATGAACCATTCTGCAGTGGACTGACAAGTCCACTTTATGATGTGATTAAAATAATACCTAATATGAATACTGTTAATCTTATTTTAGGATTTTGTCTAATTTTTACATCAAAGGCATTTCACATCGAAGGGAAAGCATTGAAAAAAGGCACTAGGGAGCTGAAAATTCACACAGATGGTGACAAAGTTCAAAATGGCATGACCACTTACTGTAGTTATCACACCACCAAGAATGTGCCATCCCTTGGCTAAAGTACTTTGATGTGGAAGAAAATGATGCAAAAATGATCAAAACACTGCACATGGGTTAAATACACACACACAAACATGGACAAACTCGGACAAGACACCCCTCTTACATAATGCATTTCCTGGTCCCTAACCTGAACAATCACAAATGATTGCTTAACCCCAACCCATAGCCTAACCCCAACCCGGGATCTTAAAGTAGGTCTGGACCATGAAAAATAGGTCTGAATTGGTGGGATCGACCTAAATATACCCCACAAATGCAATTGGTCCCCACAAAGAGAGTAAAACACGGAATTTGGTCAACGCCATGGAGCAAAAACCAAAGTCATGCACATAAGTAGTAACAATAAAACGTGTAAACTGGCAGATGATGCCTCATATGACAAAATGTAAGCTTAATGGGATCTTCAAAGATTTTTTAAAGTTGAGACCCGATCACCATTTTTACACCATTGTTTATCTGTTGGGAGGTCAAACTTTTTCATCTTTTAAAGGCTTGAAAACTCAGATAATGTTCTCACTGTCACCAGTTGTTCTTTCAACACTACCTGAAAGTTTGAGGTCAAATCTTTTTCCTAAACTTTCATTCTATTACTCTCAAGAGAAGGGATTTCAACCTAGCAACACTCAAAATGCTGTAACTTTGTCAATTGTTTGGTACCTTTTGTATTATATATAATTTTAAAGAAAATATATACATAGCTCATGTTTAATTTTTTGACACAAGGCCTTTTTGTAAGAGCTGGTCACAAAAAAGACAACTTAAACTTAGACATTTACATTTCACTATTTGGTTTGAGGCAGTAAATAGTGTGAAAAAAATGTTTACAGGCACTTCGATGGCTGTTAGCTAGTATAGTTGAGAGATTCGTTACTGGCTGGAATAAAAACCTCCAGAAAACATGTTTGACATTGTCTAGAGTCTTACGCGGATTCTCTACAGTGATAATAATGCTCATGTCTCTTACCAACCAGATGTTAAGGTCTCTGGTAATTGTGTATACTGCCATATTTCTGCCTTGGTCATTACCACGTTGACAAGGACAGTAATGCAGTAGTACAAGTACAGTACACTAACTTAGCGCATCTGTGGTGTTAGATATTAAACAAAAGTGAGTCAGATCGTTTAACACCTGGGTGTCCGGGCGTTTTTCACGAACCTGGCCTTACTATCACCCAACTTGGGCTGATTTTTAAAGGGTCATAACGCCGTCAAATACAAATATATATTTCATTTCAAGCCTTCAAAATGTTCAGTGGCATGAGCCCAATCCATACATATGTATGTATATTTACGTATGTATATTGCAAGGCTGTTTTGTTTTGAAGAACTTTCATTTTGTGAGAAAAAAAACATTTGCAGCTATTTAATGCTGAAGATCTCGCAGACAGGAATGTGCAGATGTTATGCATTGCATGAAAAGAACCTACATCCCTGCAGCAAAATAAAAGATTTCCTGCAACATTTAGATCTTAGAACAAAGCCTTTTGTCAACCACAAGTCTCACAATGCATAGCAACAACTTTGCATCATGGGAGTCAGGCTAAACCACTCAATGAAGTCATTGAAAGGCTTGCAAATCTCATAAATTGTCGGATAGCGCCCTCTAGTGGCTTTGGGCCCTCAACACCAAAATTTCTATCACACTCTGTTGGCGAGTTTCCACTGAAAGGATTAATTAAAAAAATGGGGAAATGCATGTGGAAGTCATCAAGAGATTTGGAGAAAATAGTAGAGCATGTACTCTCCTCGTTGGCTTGAACGCACCGAATCGGAATAATCCCTGAGTATACTTTTGATGTTTCCCAAAAACATTTCAGAAAAAACAAAAAAAACAAAAACAAAAACCTGTAAAACAATGTAAATGTTGTGTTTCTGCTCTCAGTGTCTTGCGTTTGTTGCAGAGCTTCTGCTTTCCTTGCCTGGGGAGGCGGAGTCACCGACTGCACTCGTGCTAACCATCAGTCATTAACGGACTATTTAAGTGCAGCAAGAACAGAAAAACTATATGGGCTTATGCTTTGCTATTTTCCTCCTTGTTATCCCTGTCATTTATGCTTTTTTTCATGTGTATTGCGACAAACAAATTTATATTATGTAGTGGTGGCGAGTTGTAGTGATGGCTAAGTGGGAGTTTTTTGGAGCTCAGAACCTTTTAACGAACTCTGCTTCAGTGCTCGGGGCTTCGATGAAACATCTTAAGATGGACATCTAGGGGTCATTAAAAGAAATGCAACAAAGACTTTTTAACACGCAGAATACCGATTCAAATGCATTCCAAGCATTCATTATTTGATCAGGATTTGATTATCTACGGACGTTTCTGTTTGACTACACCATGTAATTGCATGGTTTGTAGTTGACACAATAATTATATATTTAGCAATAATGACAATAATTTTTGAAAATTTGGTTCTCTTTTATAATATCTGTACGTAAACCGAAGTAGATGATGTGGTGTGGGACAGTTCAATGTTGTTGCTACTTTCAAAGAGATGTGCTCCACCAACAGAGACTGATTTCACCATGAGGTTCATGTAAACACACACTGTATTATGGAATTGGGCAAAATATTTTAAAAGGTTTAGTGGTAATATATAACTATTAATAACAATTTATATATATTATTGTATCTGTCGATCTATACATCGATTGATCCGTCTATAAATATTTATGTAAATATTTAACATTCTTATTATTTTGTCTATAAATATCTCTCTATCTTGTTATCTATCTTCGTGCCTAGATATGCAATGCAATCAATCAATCTAGAAATTAAATGAACCGAAACAATCTCAACACTTACCAACTCCCTTAATCTTTCGAAAAAATAAATAAAAATGAATGCTACCAAAGATGGATGCCAATCTCAGTGGACGTTTGATCCCGCCAAGTGACTTGAATTTAAACAAACCAATCTGTAGATTTGAAGCACTTACTTGTGCGTCTGACGTCATAAGTCACATGACCAAACCATGCAGTGATTAGCCGTAACTGCTTTATGAGCTATGGGTTTTACGTGAGCTTTGCGTGTCAGTAGCCCATCACTAGCAAGGTGAAGCCTCATCAGGCTCCGAACTTTCCAGGCAATTGGTTAGAGCAGCTAGGCAACTACAGGCCTAGAGATCCGCGATCGTGCATGTTTTCGATGTCTCCCTTCAACACCACACCATCGTTATTGGTAAACGGACTTTCACTTATAAAGTGTTTTTGTGCCTTCGGTACTCAAAGCCCTTTACACTTACTAGTCATTTACCTAATGATGACGCAGCACCAGGAGCAACTAGGAGTTCAGCGTCTTGCTCAAGGACACTTCGACACGGTCATGATGATCAAGGGATCGAACCCACAGCCTCTCGGCTGGGAAAAGACCACTCTACCACTGAGCCATGCCACCCCATTATTAGGCTTCTGCAGAGCTTGCTGATGAGGAGATTGCATGAATCAGGTGTGATGTAGCAGAGAGACATCAAAATCATGCAGGTATGCGGCAATCTAGGAACAGGTTTGCAGAAAGCACTTAAGGCATGGGTGTCAAACACATTTTAACTGTGGGCCAAATTGTACTTCTAATTTTTCTCAGAAGGCCATTATGGTTGTGAAGTCAAAAATCTCAGTGTGATCATCACACATTTACCTTATTTTGAAATCAGAGGCCAGTAAAAACTGTTCAAAAGGGTAATTGGTAACAAAAAAATGCATGTAGTTTTCGAAATAAACATGAAAACATCTTCTTGAAGTGGAAAACAACTTGTAAAGTTGGTATTGTCAGATACTTGAGGTCATACTTAGAATTTCGCAGGCCACAAAATGAAGTGGCGGGCCAGATTAGGGATCCTGTGCCTTGAGTTTGACACCTGTGAATTAAGGAATCTTTTATTGCAGCTTCACGTGCACCCAACACCACCACCTGGTCATGAATATAATAACAGGCAGCTGCAGCCAAATGTCATTCATCGTTTGTCTAAAGTTTTAGCTCTCGAGAAGGATTATGTTCTGCCAAAAAAAAAAAAATTTATGACCAAATAGTTACTTAACAAAGCGTCTGATAAAAGGTCAAAAAAATATTTGTGGAACTTGGAGGAGGGCACTGATAATGCTTGTGTAATTAAAAAACACGAGTGTTTCCTCTTCCTTGCTGGCTTCCTTTTATATACTTTAATTTTTGCAATATAGCCTTCTCTTCGAAATTCTTTAAATGCTAATGACATTTTCAAATATAGTGGACCCCTGGTTGCGAGGTCCCTGCCTTATGTTTTTTTCACCTTACATGGACTGCGCCGTTTTTTTGCCCCCATTTTTTTCACCTTATGCCTTATCAAAAACCAATATCTTTTCTTCTCAAACATGGCGGTCAGTGTGCGTGCGTGACCACGCTCATACGTCACTACGCGCGTCCCTGCTTAAATCACTACAATGCTGGTCTGCTATTGGTCGGCGTCACGACTCCCGAAGATACGGGTCTACTATTGGTCGGCGTTACGGGGTCACTAAGATGCTGGTTTGCTATTGGTCGGTGTCACAGGGTCACAAAGATGGTGACATGCCAAAGTCTATCTTGTATGAGTGCTTACAATATCGTATTTTTGTGCATTTTAGTGCTTAATTCAAACTTGAATTGGTTAGGCATGTGTCCCAAAATTGCTAGTGATATTAAAGAGATTGTAAGTAGATTATCAGTATGGAAATTGAGGTGGAGATAATCAAGAAATACGAAGAAAGCTAGTCTAGGCTAGGCTACCCTCTCAAGGGAATATGGCCATAACAAGCTTGTCATGACACTCAGTTATATATATATATATATATATATATATATATATATATATATATATATATATATATATATATATATATATATATATATATATATATATATATATATATATATATATAATATATATGTGTTTATTTCTTGTCTAGAATAGCATGCATTGCTATCCATCAATGCAGTCCTTTTTCATCTTGCCCCCAGTCCTTAGACAAAGCTGCAGGGAAGTGTGACCTGAAACCTTTGCCCAGCTGGCTCTTTTTGTAATGTCTTTTAATGTGCAATGCTTTGCTGAATGAATGAAAAGCAGGCGGGGACGGCTGGGCTCCGACAGCTCTGAGGCGAACACGAGAGAGGAAGCCGAGCCCTCCCTTCTCGGCAAAGAAAATTCATTCTTGGTTGGTCTGAGTTACTATTTTGGTCTTCTCTCAGTCTTCTTTGTAGATTCTCTGACAATTGTATACATGTGTAGATCTTACAATACTATTTTGTTCCCAAATTTTAATATGTACTGTAAATTCAATTTTGATGCTTTAACCTGTTTTTTTTACACGCACTAGCTAATTAACATAGGTTTGGATTGCCGAATTCGTAATATGATCCCAACCACGTAATGGATTAATCTGGTAAACCAGGGGCCCAGTGTAGGTCCAAATTCTCAAATGATTGATTCTCAAATGGCTCTCCACAAAAGCCCACAATTTAATGGATAAAATTAAAGTGTGTGTATTGGTGTCAAGCATCTTGGCTAATTCTTAACCACTTCTAGAATTTGTCATGCAGTACAGCTAAGCAGCAAGGCTTCAGACTTCTTCCATTTGGGCCACTCCCCAAAATGAATTAAGCACCGCAGACTCTTTGAGGAAGCACCCTCTCCATTGCTTCACTTGCTTTGAAGGCCTGGCACCTCTCGTAACATCACCAGTATTTTATGCTCTTTCTTTGTTTGCCCACTTTTTTAAATTTTCCAAGTATGTATGTATTTTGCTATTTTGTAGTTTTTGCATTCAGCGGTGTCCTTCTGTTTGTTATTTTCTGATGTGTTGTGCTCTCTTGATGTCACTGATTTGGATATTATTAAAATAATTGATGCATTATTTCATGTTGATGGACATTTTACCATTTTGCAATATGTACTTTATTTTTATTTTGATAAAGTTCAAAATCAAAGTTGTTATCATTCAAATAGCACTAGTTGTGCACACTGTCTTTATAAAAGTTAAGTATTTGTTAAGATTCACTGTCATGGTATTTTGGAGTTCATCCTGTTGGAATACATGTTGGTATTTTGTGTTCTGTGTTTTTCGAGACATGGGCTTGTTATTGTATAACTTAAAATAAATAAATAAATAAAATTATTATTTCATGTAATCAGTTCATGTGAGTGAATATTGCTCTATAACACACACACACACACACACACACACACACACACACGTATATATATATATATATATATATATATATATATATATATATATATATATATATATATATATATATATATATATATATATATATATATATATATATATATATATATATATGTTAATGTTATTATTATCTAATTATTATTATCTAATAACACACACACACACACACGTATATATATATATATATATATATATATATATATATATATATATATATATATATATATATATATATATACGTGTGTGTGTGTGTGTGTGTGTGTTATTAGATAATAATAATTAGATAATAATAACATTTCAAACCATTCACATGCTTTGCACATTTGATATATATATATATATATATATATATATATATATATATATATATATATATATATATATATATATATATATATAGATATATATATATATATATATATATATATATGGATATATATGGATATTTACAATTTTTTCACATTTTCTCAATACAGAGCACAATGAAATGTAATTAATAATATTACCAGTAATCTGTTGTCTCATTTGAATTGAGTGCATTTAGTGTTTTTGGTGGTGGGGGTGGGGGGGGGGGGGGGGTATTTCGATTGGCTTTTTTCGATTTGCAAAGCAAGTTTATCTATTCTGAAATATGGCAACTGCCAGTTCTTAAATACCTACCACCCAAACTCCATTTATTTTCACATATGGTGTATTAAATTAGCCAAGGAAAGCAAATGAAACGCTGTCGTAAATTAAGTCCCTTTAATAGAAATCCAGCATTAGAGAAACAAGTCAACAAATTGATAAAAGGAGAGTCGATAATGTTCGTGAAGGGATTTGAGCCCGCCATAATTAGGCGGGAAGCTTTTCTTCACAGATTCCAGTTTCCACATTGAACACGATCTCGGCTAAATCCACATTCATCAAAAAGTGTAAACGTTGCCCTTCGATCATAACAGGCCGTGTAAATATTACGCGTCGACAAAAGAGATGAAAAGATTAAATAAATGTTTCATGTCGGTCAAACCGCAGTGTGGTGAATGACTCTCGATCAAATATCTTGCACTGCATGTGTAAAAAATGGATTCACAAAGACATTAAAAACAATCGGGCAATTGAAGAGGAAATTTTGAGGGTTTTTTTCACACGAGGACAATTTTATACAATTTACGTCGCTCTAATTAGAACAAGTATACTTATGTACAATAAATTAGAACTATCACATTCTTGAAAAGCTTTATTATTATTATTACTTGTTGAGTATTATTTATTTATTTTAATTTTTGCAAGCATTCTGCTATTGAACTGTCCCCACTTGGAGTTAACGAAAAAAAATGTTAGAGCGATTTGAGGCATGCACAAATATTGTAAACATTTGAACCTGAAATAGGATGTGACGCTTCGCATCAAGAGTCGCTTGCCTTCGTCTTTTATACTGGCCTAGAGGCTTGCCTTCAGCGCCGATGTCTTGTTTATGGTCGGCCCATAAAACTGCCACTGCGCGCCATTTAAATACGACGACACTTCAAATATCATAAAACAAGATGACCTTCTAACGTGGCCTTTTTCATCAACTCTCCGATCAATAAAACTGTACATAAACCTAGTGTATGCTTTGTTGAATGATGTTGACTTATACAGCCCCAAGTGATGACGATAAAATAGCATTAATACAGCGATTGAAAAATATTCTTTAAACGTATTGGCCCTTTTTCAGTCTAATGTTATATTTTGAAGTTACTTGCATAGCGGATCTAACATATTAAGTGTATAAAAATAGAGCGCCTTTCTTAAAACGCAGTTTTATTTATTTCAACGTTCGTTTGTGCTCGCATCTTAAACCAACTGGTCGGTCCGAAACTTGACAGCCCTTGTACGGGTCCGGTCCTGATGAATCCTCGTCTTTGTGGCTCACTTTTAAATCTACATTTGCCAAACGAAACATATCATGTAATGGAAATAAATTCCCCCCAGGTCAAATTAAAAACGAGCCGATAAGATGAAATTTAATACAGCTTTTAAAGTGTCCGGTTGGAAGAAGACGAAATACTCGGAATCTACTCATTATTACGAGTGAACAAAGAATTCACGTGTGCCACCTTGTCCATTATTAGAAAAAGAGAAAGTCCCGTGCAAAAGATATAGACACTGGCATTAGTAAGTGTCCGAGTATATCGGCATTATTACGTGAATTCTTGGTTTCAGCACCTCGTGCGTCTTGATAATGACAAGACAGTACATAAAAGTGCATGGATGAGTCATACTCTGTCCAAGTCCAAAACAAAGAATCTCTGTTCATGAGGATATAGTGGTGTGATTACCCGTTAATTAGATAATAATAACATTTCAAACCATTCACATGCTTTGCACATTTGATCTCCCGTAAAGTACAAGTAACAAACACGATAGTGAGAGAGAACGAGAATAAAATGATCAGTGATGCGCACTTCTTTCCTTTGAGGTTGCGGGTTCTGTTCGGAATCACAACGCGGACTGTGTGGTATTCGCGTGGCGTGTGAGCGTGGATCACACAATACCGTCCACGTGGTATCTATATTAAGTGCATGCGCACGCTCGTGCAAATCCCGTTAATCCTTGGGTTGGTCCTTGCTCTGTTTCTTCATTTTCATCCTCCGGTTTTGGAACCAGATCTTGACCTGCCTCTCGGTCAGGTTGAGTGCTCTCGCCACTTCATGGCGCCGGTCGCGTGTCAGGTACATGTTGAACAGAAATTCCTTCTCCAGCTCCAGCGTCTGATATTTGGTGTACGGGCACCTCTTCTTCCTGGAGGAGCGCGCATGTAACCAGTTGGCGGAGGGGTCATCTGAAAAAAAAAAAAATATTACAAAAATATTTACACAGAAAAAACAAAAGCTGTCATATGCACACAATTGCTTCAATAGTGTTCCTTATATGACAGAAGCATGCGTGTTTTATTTGACACCTAGATCTACTGCATCCAAGATGATACTTTAATTAAACACACATAACCCCCACAGTGCTTTTTAACGTATTCCTTTAGATCAGTGGTTCCCACAGTGGGGTTTGCGGACCCCCGGAGGTCCGTGGTATGACTACAGGGGATCTGTGAAATAATTTGGGTTATTTATAATTGACAGTATATATTTTGTGTTAATGTCATGTTATTTTGCATTAAATTGTGAAAGTATGCATTACTCTTCAATAAAGCAATGAATTCAATCAGTTAAATATATTTTAAAATGAAGCAATGAAGCCAGAAAAGCTAAAGTGGGATTTTATTCTGTAATGCTGTTTTTCACTAAATCATTGGAAATTGAATTGTTATGGGGAGACATGTAATTTACAATTGTTACTTTCTAATCTACGGTATAGCTGAAAAATGACAAAACGTCAAATTGAATTTGTTGCTGAAAAAAAAGGTAATTACTATGTTCTTTTAATAATAAAGCTAATAAATTTGAAATTAAATATTCGCAATGGGGGGGGGGTGTTCAAATTCTGAATTTAAACAAAACAAGCAGAAAAGCAATTGCAATATTTTATATAGACACCCTTAATTGTTGCATCCTTTATATACATACACAGTGAGATTTGTCTTTTACACAAAAATGATAACACACAGTAAATTACATATTTTACATCAATATACTGCAGGTTTCTGATCATATATGATTAGTGTACAAAATACTCCAAACTCTCAATGTTAATACCAATATTAAATATATTTTACACATGATCAAAATAAAAATGGACCACATTTTGTTATTTGCAATTCAGTAAAGTATTTTTAAGGAAAAATACTGGCAGACTTCCACTGGTGCCTGATTTACAGAGAGCTGTCTGCTTTGTATTTTATTTAACTGAAAAAAAATCTGGTTAAATTTCCTACTGAAGAAATTTGAAGAATGGATTCCAGACGAGAGGCATGTAAAGGCAGAAAGTGAAGGCATTAAAAAAGTCACCTGCACAAGAGAGAGATTTATGGAATAAGATTTTCTTACGTAAGAATGCATTTTTTACTCCATGTAATGGAATAAAAATCTGGGCTCATATATGTTGCAGCGCTTCACTTTTCCCCAACAGTTAGTCACTAGCCACCGTCAGTTAATACGTCCTTATTACGCTGCGTAATCAATTTCCTCCAACACGGCCCAAACGTATCGTATCGATTTCTTCTCAGGGAAAATAATGCCTGGTAGGGACGTGAGGAGAAGATGGATGAGAAGACTAAGGCGTGCGGTACTTGTGTCACTCGCCAAAGTGGGTGCTTTACAGTCGTGTATAATCACTTCAAGAACAATCCATTCACGTGTAAGCTGTGTCACAAGCGTGGCTGTTGCCCAGGATAACGGAGCGATCTCAAGAAGGGTGTAGTTCCGGGGATGAGAGGATAGAAAAGATTATGAGCTATGAAAAGATGGCGGATAGGGAGGATATGCTCGTTGGTGATGCAGTATTTCTGTCTTGAGGTTCTTGTAGCTGTAACGGAAATGTCCGGCCGAGATGTGGCATGGAAAGACACATAGATGGAAGGACGGATACTCCCATAAAGCAGCCTACTATAGCCTGTGGCTGTGCAACATGAAAAATTCAATTGCTGACCAATGTGTCTTTTCCTGCATGTGTCCACAATGATGAATGTAGCTTGCATGGAAACAGTGAGCGCATGGCCTATTGGATTAATATCGCATCCCATCTCTTGCCTCTTTATCCCTCCGCTTGCAATTTCACCTTAATAGTTCCAGAAATTGACCCCTCATATATCCCAAGGCACGTTATTACATTTCTCTGTCGTATTTTATCCTGCTCCCTCCGCACCCCAACCTCTTGTACATTTCAGCTAACCACCAACAGCAGCATGCCAATTAATGGGGTTGTTCACCCTGTGATAACTTAATAAACTTCAAAGGTAATAATTTTCCCAGCTCTGCCGGCAACAGTAACAGCAGCGCAAAGATTGAAGTGTAATACTGTCGTTTATTCTGGATGGTTGCCCAGCCCTGGTAATGTGAAAATAATCTGTTGCGAGATGTTCAATTTAATTAGTGTGGTGTATTGAAAGGTAGCTCTACCCTTATTGTCTACTTTACACATATAGTGGTCATTTTGAGAATTGCTATACCTTTGGGGAAATCTTCAAACCTATACCTTGCCAAAAAGTAAGAACAAAGAAAACACTACAGGGGCTCTTCAGTTTATGACTCTTCAGCGACACGGCAGAAAATGGTGTCGTCTCTATCACTAGCCTACGGGTAGTGCAACAATGTCATCATTTTGGGATAAGCTGTTTGTAAACACAAAATGTTTCAAGTAAAAACACTGACTCCAACATTTGACCAAAGATGCTCTTACCCAGTGGTCCCCAACCACCGGTCCGTGGATCAATCAGTACCGGGCCACACCCGAAATAATGATGTTTTGAAAGTGATGTAGTTTAACAGTTCATTAATTCGTGCTTTGTTCGGTTTGGTCTTTGCTAAAAAGCACCACCTCTTCCAACTCTTGCTATTACATTTAATAGTGAGGAAGGACAGTGTGGCTTCAACTGATAGCAGTCACTTTTAGTAACACACATCTTGTTCTGTCTCTCTGTGAAATCTGGGCCAGGCATTTCTGTAAGTTGTACTTTCTTTGTCAAATTATTTTCATTTTTGATAATATGCCCAAAGTGAGATTTTTTTTTTTTGTTGGCGATCCAAAAACTTGTGACTGTGGATAACATGCTAGCTATTGTTAGTTCTTATCTTTAGCATTTTATACAGTGCTGCCTTGAATGCCTTTGGCTCGTTAGTATTTTTGTTTGTGCCAGGTATTTCCATATAGTATATATTAGCATAGAAATCTCAAAAGAAATCTCTAGCGTTGACCGGTCTGTGGTGGTAAAAATGTTGAGAAACACTGCTCTTACCATGAATCTAAATTTGCTAACATTAAGAAGAAGTACAACTACAATGTCCACAGTAGTGCACCTATCAAGTCAGTTTACTTTTGAATGCAGCCAAGCAATCTAGTTGCTGCCAACTTCTACTTACATGACAGTAGTGGTGACTTAATTGCATGGCGGGAAAAAAAAAAAAAAAAAACATAATAAGCATCTTCTCCAAAATGTCAAACCACTCCGCAGACCAGGGCAAAACAGCTAAAGGGTGACCATAGGAACTAGCAGGATGGGGTAGGATGAATGTACAGTAGATGATTATATACAAATATAGATAGATCATATAAATATGCGCTACAGTACGCATGTTGTACTTTGCAAACTATTAAAAACCATAAACTACAGTCCCAGTTAAAATTTTGAAAACTCCTTTAAGTTTGATTCTTTTATTTAGGTTTTTTTTTTTTTCACATGTTGTAAATTAATAATGAACTCATCTAGACTACCTTGCAACACACACAAAATTGTATACTAAAGTTTAAAACGATAATGAAACTAAAATATGCTTTAAATGATAATCTTCAAAGAAGGCGCCTTTTTGCCAACTGTGTTAGGAGTCATGCATTACAAAAAAAAAAGGTAATTACATTACTTGCATTACTTTTTTGCTGTTACGTGGCAGTGTAAGGCCTGAACACAAAAGACTAGTATTATTTTACTCGGTACAAATGACAGGGATGCGCGATATAATGCATGATAATACATAGCCCAAAAAAACGCTCCTAAACCCTCTATGTTTATAATTATATTTTATTATATGTATATATTAAATGAAGTAGTTGATAACAATGCAGTTCATTTGATTTCCTTGAGATGGCACTGGTTTATTGCTGGTATGCAGAGAACTTTGCTTAGGTCGTTTTAGTTGTACGTTTTTATTTTACATTTCCTGGAATATCTGGGCATCATTTACAAGTCCACGGGAGCAATAATATTTATTTTGGGATAATTTTGAGCACATAAGTTTACTTAAGTTTAGTTTAAGGTCATTCCACTGGATTTGTCATGAGCATAACGTGCTACATTTAAAATGCCAATTCCGTATTTCCAGGTATGTTGGTGAGAACCATGTAAAAGTAATGTAATGATTGTGTAATGTCTTACATTTCAAATACAGTATGAATATAATGTAACTATTTTTTTTAACAACAGTAATAAGTATAAGTGTATAATTATGCATTACAGCTTTGAAGTAACTTGCCCAACACTGTTTGCCAAGATGACAGCTTTGCAATTCTTAGCTTTATGTTGTGGAGGACTTATTATGAGGAACAAGTTTCTTGTCACAACTGGACAACCTTTTGATTTTGAAGTAGTTTACAAATGTTTGATTGGTTCTTTATATGAAGAGTGAGAGCACTACACGTAACTCATGCTACTTTGGACATTGCAGAAGTGGATGGTCAAGCAGGTGGGGGCTCCATCCAATGTATCATTCCAAGGGATATTTTATCCACCAATATTATGCCACTTTTTGAAGTGTTGAAGAAAACCAATGTTGAGCCATCGTTGATATCCATTCAATGTTCATATTGGGGCCAACCACCAGAATTGGGTTTCGTAAAAATGTTACTATCGTGAGATGGATCTAAAGCGGGTGGTGATTTAAAATCCTTCTGTCTTGAACAAGTAGGGCATGACTCAGTTAACAAACTTTTCTTTGGTGTACCTCCCAGTAACCATCCATCCATTTTTTACCCTAATGGTTGCCTGCCTGAGGGCACGGGTGAGCTGGAAGCTAGAGGTGACTTCAGGCTATAGGTTTTGACCCATTAAGTGGTCACCAGCAGCCAATTGCAGGGCACAAGCAAGTGCTCTCATCCACAATCTAACAAATGGAATATTAGTACTCAAGTAACCTGAAATGTTTTTTTTGTTTTTTTTTTTTAAATATGGGGTAGCACCTTATCCGTGCAAGCAAGGAAAGACCCAACATTTCTAAAAAATTAAACGACCACATAGGAAGGCCAAAAAAGCGCAATAAAACGATCTCTCAGAGTACCTTATACAGGTTTTCTGGAACCATGACTCCCAACGGTGACAGATGGAACAGCACATTTTGGGCGTATGTGGCTGCATATTGGGATGGATGAGCAACTGAAGGTAAAACGTGACTGAAGATGGGTTAAAAGATTATATGGTTAATATTGTTTGAGTTTAGGATTTGGGTTAGGTAGGACAGTCGATAATGGTTGGTTTTAGAGATTAGGTTTGGGGGAAGACAGTCTCCACTTGTCATTATTTACAAAACTGAAAGGGGTCACATATCTAAAAACGATTGATTGTAATTCAGCACATGTAAAAAGTGATGTCTCCTGCATCAATAAGTAATGACATTAACAAGAAATAGAATAAGCTTTGTAGTGTTTGTCAGGTAGAAAATAAATGGCCTTGACGTTTTGAAGTCGCAACGCACATTTGGTTTTCTCCCAATGGACTACAGACTTGTTACCACATCCGACTCACAGTGCCGAAGTCTAAGGTTTCCTGTGTACAAATCTGCATGTTTTCCCTGTGCCTGCATGAATTTTCTACGGGTACTCTGTTTTTCGCCCACGTTCCAAAAACATGCATTGCCAGTATATTGGATACTTTAAATTGGCCTTGGGTGTGTCTGTAAGTATAATTAGTTTTTTGGTCCTGTGCGCCAAGCGATTGGCTGACATTCAGCTCAGGGTGTACCCCTGATGTCCTGTGGCAGGACGGATCTGGCTCCCGGGCCTTGAGTTTGACACCTGAGTTTAAGATAAGTCATCCATCGATTTTCTATAGATGCTTATCTTTACTAGAGTTGCCGGCTTGCTGCTGTCTATCCCAGCTGTCGAAGGGAAGTTGGCGGGAGATGCCCTGAACTGGTTGCCAGCCAATTGTAATGCAACTTTATATAATATATGGATTCAATACAGTAAATATAAATATGCATAAACACTATAGGATAATGCAAAAGGTATTACAACGTAAATACGAAGTAATTTTGGCATTATTTGCCATTTGTATAGATCTTATGTTGACTTATGTTGTCAATGTCCGGTGGCTATCACACACATCCAGTCATCCGTTTTCTATTGCCGCTTATCCTCACAAGGGTTGCAGGCCTGCTGGTGCCTATCCCAGCAGTCTTCGGGCAGTAGGCGAGGGACACCCTGAACTGGTTGCCAACCAATTGCAAGAGACACAGAAACAACCAACCCAAACACAATTTAGTATGTCGATTTCATGCATGTTTTTGGAATGTGGGGGGAAGCCTTGATGCTGAAAGAGAACCCACGCGGGCTCGGGGACAACATGCAAACTCCATACAGGAAGGCCAGAGCCAGCTGGATTCAAACTCGGATGCCTTAACTGTGAGGCGGACATGCTACCCACTGCAACACCAAGTCATGTACAGAACCTTGTAATGAATTAATTAATATTTAGTCTGGTTATTATATATATATATATATATATATATATATATATATATATGTATATATATATATATATATATATATATATATATATATATATATATATATATATATATATATATATATATATATATATATATATATATGTATGTATATGCAGGATGGTTTGTTATAGTCGTGAAAAATCCAATTTCATATGATGGCCTTTTATCTATTTTTTTTTTCCAAAGAACAACAAGCTTGTGCATTGTGCTTGTGTGTGTCTGTCCATCTGTGTTTATGTTAGAGTGAGAAAGAGAGAGTAGGAAGGAAAAGCAAGAGAAATGGGAATACAACAAAGTGAAAGAATGAATAATGCATTTATGTGTAACAAAGCAAAAATGTACTTTTTTTTTTAGAAGATAGGACTCTGAAAAATGCGTTTAAACACCCGATTTAAAAATGTGTCACAATTCAGGGTAAGTAAATTGATCACGAATATAAAAAAAAAAGCATATCTGTTCATTTCGATTGAAATGTTGGTCTGTTTCCAGAAGTAATGACTATCCTATCTGGGTCGCAGTCGCTGTAATGTTTGTGAGTACAAAGTGGCTTGGCTCTCCAGCTCTTTGTTCTTGTTTTACAGCAGCATAAAAAACATTTACAATCTATTTCCCGAATAATCACGTCTTTCTCCAAGGTGCTATTTCCCGCCCTAATGACTTACTTTGATCTAAGCCGTCTTTGTCTTCGCTCCCCTCGCAAGAGTCGCTGTTTTCTCGGAAGCCCACAGCAGCGATGGCAGCCGATGCAGGCGCGGCGGATCTGGACTCCAGAATGTATGTGGCGCTTTCCACTTGAAGCTGTCCGCCAATTTTGGCTGAGGTCTCCACGGCAGGGTGAACAAGCTGGGGCTCGAGTTTGACCTGGCCGCTCTGACCCTGGCCCAGGAGGCAGTCGGAGCCGCGCGGCGCGCATTCCAGCCACGAGCGGATGTAGCGAGTGTCCGCGGAAGGGACGTGCTGAGCCGGGATGTAAGGGTGGTAGACCGTCGAAAGAGCGTTCGGGCCGTGGGGGTGCGGACTGAAGGGACTCCAGGGTGACGAGAAGAGCGGAGGCTTTGGCTGGAAGCTGCATGATGGATACGACTCGGGGAGCGGGTGCTCCGACTGCGCTGCCGAGCCGGGCTGTCTTCCAGCCGTTGCAGCGCCGGAGCCCGATCCAGAATATTGGACGCTGGGAAAATGAGTCGGGGTCGGAAGTTCATCGCTCTCTTGACTTATGAGGGAGTCCACGTAATAGTTGCTCAATGTCCCAGAAATAGACATTCTCGGACATTATCTGTGAAACGCCACTAGTTCAAAAGAAGAAGATCGACATGAGTAGATTTTCTCTTTCGGCCGTCTCCTCATCTGCCCTTTGCTATACTTCGCCTCTGTCTCTGTCTCCCCCCTTCCCTGCCTCTCCCGCTCTCCCCCTTCTTTCTTTCGAAGCAAGTTGCTCGCTATAGTGAAACAAGTGTTGCAGCCTTCATTCTCAGAGAAACTGATTGGCCAATCCCGACAAAGGGTTAAAGCTTCCGAGGAGCATAAATCAAACCCCTCACACCCTCTCCCCCCCAATCTAGAATGCCATGTTTAGATCATAATAGGCCTATACAAAATATACTGCCAGTTCGTCGTTGAAATGTCGATAAAACCGTTAAATGAAGACTTTTTGACCGAGGGGGATGATGGTTGGGAAATTACAATCGATTGTTTTAAATACATGTCGTGTCTTTTCCACTCATTTTTCATCCAAATCGATCACAATATGCACTCGCAAAATGCTATTCAATCTCTCACGAATTCAACGGCATTTGACATTTGGGACCCGGAAGCGTGAAACTTTTTCCGTCATGATACAAGCAAAATCACATCTTCCCTTCGACATGTTTTCATCATCAGAATTTTAAATCCCCTGACATTGTTTTATTGGCACATTGTCATTTTTGTTAACGAGCACCATTAAACCAGGCCATGTGGTCATGCCCTTGCCTTTTCCAGCAACCTACTTCTTTAACTTTTTTTTTTTTTTTTGTATGTGCGTTTAAGCTACAATAAAATTCATGGCGACTGCTTAAGGTTTTATAGTGCTGATATATGACTTGCGAAAGTGCAGACTGTAAACACTACTGGGATTGTTGCAGCCTCGTTTCTGCACATCTCACTCAGCGGTCGGGCTGCTCTCGGTTCACATCTCTATGTGGGAGCTCGGGGTAACTTCACGGTGGAAGGGAATAAAAGGCCCACGGACTCAGACTGGCAGTCACTTTCAAGGGAAACAATCCATCGTTTGTTGCTTTCGAGATGAAGGCGCAGCTATATATCGGACCAGTGGGCCGACTTGATTCCGGACTTGCTGCTGACCTCTTATCAAAGAAAAATGGTGAGTCGTAGTATTACCTGAATGCTTGAGTTTAACAGGCTGCTAATCAGTGCAGTAAATCTATCTGTCTTTCGTACTAACGCCCTTAAATGTTGCACCATCACGGTTATTTATTATTATTTATGATGGTGAGGTATGTTTTCAGAGCTGCAGTCACAAAATGATGGAAACGAACTCCTCGCAGCAGCAGCCTATATAGGACAACCAATTGAATATCAAACGTAAACGAAAGCTGAACAACATTTCGTTGTATTTGAGGGAGAAAGTGATTTTGCGATTTTGGGCCAGTCGGAAAATGGATGGCGCGTTACCTAAACAGGACTGCTGAAAAGAAACGTTTTTTTTTGTTGTTTTTTTTATTTTTGTCTTTCCGCTTCCGTCATGGTTATGATCATACTATACATATATTTAACTGTAGAATATGATCGAGGCGGGTTATAACCTGCGTCCTCCGAACCACAAGCCCAGCAAATTACAATGTTCATGAAACCAAAGCGTAGTTAATAGGGCCTTAAATAATAATCTATTATTATTATTATTATTATTATTATTATTATTATTATTATTATTATTATTATTATTATTACTTAAAGGATTAGTAGTAGTAATTATATATTCCTACTCGGTTAGCCAAACATGATTAAAATGTTTTACAATTGTAAATATGACTACCTACTTTCGTTTGATTATTTAAAATATGAAGGATGCTAGGTAAATTTTCTTCTGTGTGATGAAAGAGATAAAAAGCTTTGCAGTGTAATGGTTAATCAACGATTCCTTTGGTCTCAGACACACACGCACACACTCTTGCACACGCGCGCAAAAATACAGAAAGAGAATACGAAAGAATGATCAGATCTCTTCAATAGAATAAACGAACGGAAGTTTTATTTTAAAACCGGTGGATTGATGGTTTAATCAAGCCAACCTTAAGTTTAATCAAGTCAACTTAATTACCTTTACATAATGTCGTGTTCAAATTACGGTGCAGTATTATAGGAATTTAACGTCACAAAAATATGTGTAGACCGGTTTTGACACGTTGGCTTAAGAACATGGAGGAAAGTTAATTGATCAGTAGAAGAAAAAGAAACAAAGCCGCTCAGTTTATGTTTTGGGTATTTTAAATCGGCGGAAGTGATTCTATTATTATTATTATTATTATTATTATTATTATTATTATTATTATTATTATTATTATTATTATTATTATTATTATTATTATTATTATTATTATTATTATTATTTATAGTAAGTGTTGAGGGAGATGGGTAAAAAGACACACAAATTAAAATAAATGTCGAGGCAAGATATCAATATGATACAGAGGTCTTAAAACAGAAAAATTACCCCCCTACACACACACACACACACACGCACACACACAAAACGTTGAAGAAAAATGGTTTTCATAAGCCAAACGTTCAACATCTAATGGCGGCTTCGCGTTCATTTTAAATGTGAAACGTTTTTATAGGCAGTGTACATGTTGCTGTTTATTTTCTTAGAAGTAACGGGTAAAAGGCAGTAACTCTGACCAATCCACCCCCAAAAAATTGATGAAAACAGCTATTTTGAAAAAAATCTGTGGTGCGTACAGAACTTGGTAGAAGTAGTTGTAGTAGTACTAGTAGTAGTAGTAGTAGTGGTATTATTATTATTATTATTATTATTATTATTACTATTATTATTATTATTATTATTATTATTATTATTATTATTATTATTATTATTATTATTATTATTATTATTAATCCGTGGTGCGTACAGAACTTGGTAGAAGTAGTTGTAGTAGTAGTAGTAGTCGTGGTGGTGGTATTATTATTATTATTATTATTATTATTATTATTATTATTATTATTATTATTCGAATCGTGAATTAGTAGCAAGTTCACCGAAAAAGACGGAGAGAGGAAGGATCTCTAAAAAATTTGGCTAACACATTAGTTATAGAGATTGTTGTGCATTGAACGGATTTCAAAGCTGTCTTTGTTGTTTATGGGTTTCCTGTGCTTTCTTTTTAATAATGCTAATAATTAGGGGTGTTCCAAAAAATCTATTCACATAAAAATCGGGTTTCTCTAAATTATTACGAGCTAAATCAATTTAATATGTTACCAAATCAATATTAAAGTGAAAAAGGTATCATTCCGCTTCCTGTTAGCTTCCGTACTGTTGTACGCTCCTGCGCCATTCTAGAAAGTCAAGCAGGCCGGGCAGGATGCACAAAAACAAACAATGGAGGAAATTCAAGGCCTGTCCTCATTGAAAACAGTCTTGTTGTTTACAAATTTGTGTAACTCACGAAAGCCACATGGCTGGATGTGAATGCAATGTTTCGCTCCGGTGCTAACGAATGGAGTTTGGCCTTCACGGATCTGCTGATTGTGTAAGCATTAAAAGTGTTTTTTTGTAGTTGTTGTTTTTGTTTTGTTTTTCCTCGTTCAATCACATTGAAGCAGTGATAAATAGTTCTTCCCCCATTGTGCTAAATACATGATAAAAAATCGGGATAGGTTCAGTCATGTCTTTATTCTTGACTCTTTCCTTCCTCAAGGGCAACTATCTGTACATATATGTTTATATACTGTGCACACACGTGAATTAAATGCGCTAACCTGGAACAAATAGTCATAAAGAACAGAAAGCAAATGGTCTGTAATCAACACAACACAAAACTTCAGCATGTCCACAAAAATAAATAACACAAAACAAGATAAAATACAAAACAATGCTAACACCAAATTAATTCACACATTACTCACATGCATTAAAAATGAAAAGTATTGTTAATACCATGGGTGTCATTTTAGCTCATGTGCAGCATGGAGGAAGTTCTATCCTCAAGTGGACAGGATTGGTAAAATGATGGTGTATAACTGAAAAGCAATTAGTGTTAATTGAACAAAGACTTTTGCTTTGAGCACTGGTCTGGTCCCAATTTGCCCCCAAATAGCAGTGGTCAACGGTAACTATATTGTCCATACGTTAAAAATAAATAAATAAATAAATTGATGAAAAGATAAAAGTTAAGTTCAAATGCCGGGAACATCCTTTTCGGGTCCCCTATGTATCACAACACAGCATTTTTCCTTAAGTTGCATGAAATGAATGAGAATTGTCTATGACCTTTTTTCCATTTGTTCAAAAAATGAATACTTTGTATACAATACATAATAAATACATATAAATAATTATGATGAAAAGCAAATATCCAGAGGAAGGAAAATACCCCTAAATCTGTGGTTGTACAACTTCATTGCAAGGAGTTTAGCAAACTGCAAGACTTGAACAAAATAAAATACTTCTGTAGTGTCTCATTCTGGACGCTGTCATCCGCATATAGTTATGAGCTAAAATAAACTCACAAAGAAGTAGCGATGACATCATGTCAAATACATTCGCGCTATGTTATGCTAAAGCTGACCTGTAAACAAAGTAAACCTAAAAATAAATACACAACTGATTGTTTATATTACAACAGGAACCAAAGCTGAATGGGCCAGATTGCGACCCCCGCCAGTTGGGAATCTCTTCAGTGCGATGGAACAATGTTACTGTTGAGTGGTGGCACAACGAAGCAAGATGCTAAGGCTAACGCGAATATTCAACTTTGTAAGTGAAGTGATCTGCAAACTATTTTATTTTGCACACGCGTGTCAATTGCTCTCTCCTGCTAGTAAGCTGCAGTGCTGATCTTTGCATTGCTTGCAAAACTAGGAATTGTTGCGTATTGTAACCTTCATTGTTAGGCACGAGGAAGCCTGTGGAGCTGTACATGCAAGAGCATTACAGTATTATAGACAGTGGACTAATGAGTCTGGTCCTATTCATTTTTCTTCTGTTTCACAGAATCATGTTGCCAGCCGGATTAAACGTCCACGCAGGCGGTATGTTTGCACTCCTACAAGACACATGATTGGCTCCCATCGCAACATCGACCAATGAGGGCAGGAGTTATAATCCATTCTTGACCTTATTGGTCGATGCCGGGAGCCTATCATGTATCTTGAAGGAGTACCTGTGAACTGATTTGCTGATTGTCAGGCCCATTTTGTCCAAGCTGTTGACTCTACCTTAAGAAGACTCTACCTCTTCACCTCAAACGTGATTGAGGATGTGCAGCAAGAGCAATACAGTGAGGATGGAACAGCGCTGTTGTAAAAAAAGGGATTTTTTTGAGTGTGAACTCTGCTTCCCTTTTAATGTTTGGTCAGCTACGGGCTCCACTCTAGGTTCATGTCTGAGAAGTGACCGTGGTATGTGTGATAGCAGTCAACTCATATGTTTGGCATGCAGGAAACTTTCACAGCGTCCCTCTCCATAATTTAGCTTCCTTTTTTTTATGAGAAAAAAAATGCAAAGTAACAAGGCTACGAAAGATGAAGCGTGAACAATGATCATTTTTGTCACTCCATTTGTGGTGTGAAAATGTTATACTGCCCTTTCTGTCCTTTGCAAGCACCTGACTATTATTCACAATGGATGACACCTTTTGCTATGGAAGCCAATCAGATAGTAAGTGTGACAATGAATATATTACTATGAAGGCTCAATCCCCACACAGTTGAAGGCCCAGATAATATTAATTTCTGAGAGTTCTGAATTACTACACCAGTTGCCTTTACTTCAACAGTCCCAAAGGAGCTGATTTTAGTAGAGATTTAAAATCTGCTTCAACATTGCCGTGGACCTTCATCATACTATAAGAACTTTTCCACTTATAGCATCATCTCATCTGTGGTTCCCACGGCACATATGGAATACATCCCTCATCTCAAGACAATGAAAACGTTAATACTAGAATTCTTAGCTCTCTCCGATGCTGCACAATATCAAGTATTATGTAAGAAACAAGTCAGTGGCCTTTTAGGCTCCTCCGATCTACATTAGCATTTCTACACATTTTTTTATCTGTGATGAACAGGACTTCAAATATGTTTTGCTGCTAAATTGGATTAGAACTACCATAATTCTCCAGATATGACCCGTACCAGTTTATAGGACGCACCCTTAATTTGAGGGTCAATTTCTGGTCATTTCTATGTTACCGTGCATAGGGTGTACAAACAGTTTGGTGACAATGTATAAACTATAGAAAAACACAATTAGTCACATCTTTTGTAAACTCTTCGTATTTTCTTGTGTTCTAGATGCAGCTCGAGGTCATTTTATCATAAGTATCTGAAGTTGCGCAGAATCCGTTTTTCACCAAACTTTAGTTTTCTCTAACCAGTGCACTCTCAATTGAATCAACTGGAGACATCATAACCTTTACATGACCCTCTCCATTTTAGTAATATTCCTGTGTGTGAACAAGGATGGTCTCGGATGATGGTTCAGTCTGCTCACTTCTTTTATTGAAAATAATGCCAAAACCACCTCAGCTAACATGAGCTGCTGGTAGCTGCAAAAGGCACATACACTCGGCTTATGTGGCTGACAGATCAATCTTCCTTGAATGGTGTCGGAAAAAAAAAATCTAATTTTTAAGTTACAGTTTATAGGACACACCCATACTTTCGGGAGTCATTTTTGGGGAATAACGATATATTTGCAGGTATATTATGCAATTTTTTTACATAGAAGTCTGTCTCGGAATTATTCATCTAATTATGTTTAACAGTGTTTCTTTTGTTTGCATTCCACTTGTTTGGATGTAACAGCTCCACAGCGCCACCCCTCCCATCTGGCTGGTATAGATGGCTGGGGTGCCCTGAAGGCGATAGTTCATTGAGAACACCTATGAGAGGAGGTGGGAGGAGCTGTGTCATTATTGGGAACTGTTTGGCCAACCATGTTAATTTGGCAATTTCCTTCTTAGGACAAGTTAATGGAGTGTGGAGCTGACCAACACACTTTGTGTTTGTGTGTGTGTGCAAGTATATTTTTTGTTGTATTTATTTGGTTTTGTCTTTTGTGTAAATAGTCAGTTCATTGAGGCTGCCGTCAGGGCCTCGTTAATGTCACATCCTTAACTTTTCTCTGTGATTAACAATAGAACAGCAGAGGTTTATTGCAAGTTTGGACAATTTTCAGTCATTGTTCTAGAACCAGAAATGCTTTATTTCAGGCATTTTGAGCACTACTTACGCATTGTTAATTTGGTGCACTGCCCATAGATTGCAGTGACCAAATGATTAGAGGGATAGCAAATTTATTTAGGAAGTTTCCACAGTAAAAACTCATTATTTTGCCTATAATTTGATCACTAAATTATGTTTTCTTAAGTAACTTTAAAAACACATTCTCCATTTGCTGTTGACAAAAATGACCATCTATGTGCAAAGCGGATTGTGACCAATCACAGGGCACCTTTTGGTCATGTTGATGTTCAGAGGCTGAGCTGTGATCAGTCAGTATCTAAGCTTTCGGCACAAGTTGTGGCATATTTAGTTAACAGCAAGTGGAAAACTGCATTTTTAAAAGTATCACTTGTTCATGAAAAATAATTTAGTCACCCCAGCTAATTATAATCAAATTAATAACTTCCAAGAGCCTAAATCGGAGCACTCCAGGGAGGTGTCCAGGAAGCATGCTATAATTAGATACCCCAGCCACCTCACCTGGCTTATGTGGAGTAGCAGCTAGCCACACCCAGATGACCAACCATTATATTCCGTTTCTAAAAACAGAGCTCAGACACCCTACAAAGGAAACTCATTTTCACTGCTTGTATGCAAAATCATGTTCCTTTGGTTACAACCCACAATTCCTTCTTCGCCACAACAGACCAATCCAGTTCGAATCACAGCAGATGCCGGATTCACTTGCATGTTGATCTCACACTCCATTCTGCCCTCACTCGAGGTAAACACTAATGTAATGGAACTGTATTAGATTCCCACCGCATGTTCAAACCTAGAAGACGAGCAACAAAATATAAATAAACAAGTGGTTCATGGGGCTCAATTTTCCCATCACTGGCTCTGAGCTTGCTTCATATTCAAGGGATTCAAGAGTTTTATCGTCACATGCATAGTAATATTACAGAAGGAAATTCTTATTCTGTTCACTTACCTGAGCAGACTACATTCCGCAATCGAGCAAATAATGAAGTAGGCAATAAAACAAAAGCAAAAAAAAAAAAAAAAACAGTAATAGAGCAATAAGGGCAGTAATAATGAACCACCAATAAATTAATAGACTTACATTGTGAGCATATTATGGAGGGGATGGAATGGAAGAAACTCTACACATGAGGATGATAGTGCAAAATATCATCAAAATATATGCAAAAATATGCTAAATATGTCAGCAATGTAGGTTCTACACCCTTGATCTATTCCTAATCCCGAGGTATTGTTTGTCTTTGACATGTGTGCTGGGTGGTCCTGTTAGGAGGAACCACAGTGGTTCCCTGTTCAATGGTGGCAGGTGGTTGGGGATATTGTTGTAATATTAGTTACTATGCAGTTGGTACAATATGTATAACCTTTGTCATCATCTTTCGTCACCTCTGTCATGTTTATGTATTGAGCAACTTTGTAATACAGTGATCCCTCGCTATTTTGCGCCTACCCTATCGCGCTCTCAGTGCATCACAGATTTTTTTTTTTCATGTGACCATCAATCAATGAGGGCAAGAGTACATACAACTCCCAGCGGGAGTACATTACAACAGCTGTCTGTGCCTACGTTCTATACATGTATCCCACTGTCTCCTTCATGGAACTCATACATGCTGTAAGTAAAAGTGAAGGAAGAGCAGGAAAGATCAGCGCTGCGCCGGAGCCTTCTAAATCTCTTACCTAGATTTATTTTGTAATAAAGTGGATTTTCAAGTGTAAACTCTGCTTGTTATCATGTTTGGTAAGCTACAGAGTTCACTCTAACTTTAAACTTCCGGGTGCCACTAATATAACAGCGGGTCTCCGTGAAACTACATCCAAAGGGATGGGAATGGGAAGGGACAACAGTACAGTTACTGCATAAGGCTTAATAATTTAAGTTTTAAATATGTAATGTATAAATACTTTTCACATTTAAAAAATGAATGTACCTACCCACGTACATATACATAAAAAATTCCACGGGGGCCTTTCATTAATCACGAAACTTGATGAATTACTGTATTTGCTCCTGTATTACTCTTGCGGCTGGCTGGGGCAGGTTTGTTCCTAATTGATTAGCTGATCCTTTAGTTAGCTTTATTATATCATGAAGGATTGTTGTCTGACCCTATATCACTTACTAAGTCTCAGTTTCCAGTGACAAATTGTTAAAACATCAACCTATCCAGCTACAAATATGTCTCCCCAGATCTAGTTTTTTGTTCGATTCCCTGCTTTGTCAGTCCCTGTTATTTTTATATATCAAGACTTTTTGTCACTTCAATGCCCTGTCTGGTTTTTGATTCAAATGATGTTTCTCACAAGACAAAGTACTCAAAAGGCTTCTTTGGAAAATGCAACATTAAATTTCTCAGTGGAAAAATTTCCAAGGTTTGTTTCAAGTAATATCACTCTCCCATTTATTACAGTGCACACCTGACCAGCTCTTCTCATCATGGATAACTCCATAGCGGAATAGTGTCCAAACCCTCTAGAGTAAACTGGTAACAGATCTTCTTGACCTTGCACACCAGCTCAGGTGACACATTTAAGCTCCTTCCCTACCAAGTAGGTGACATTCCACATCCCTTTGAGCGGACTTCTACAGCAGGTCAAGACCCTCAAAGTGTCCCTGCCTTGGGTCAATGCACAGCTCACTCTTGCCATGGCCCCTCACACAGGTGGGGAGCGTATGGCCAAGGGGACCCACATTGTCCTATTCGGCTGAGCCCGCCAGTGAAGAGAAAACAATATTGAAATTTTGCATCAGCTGTGTTTTGTTTAGGTCAAATTATTATACATTTTAAATTTGTATTGATTATTCATGTTAGTTGTATTATATATATTATATATAGATTTAATATATATATAGATATAGATATTATATATATTTCACATACACTATATTTAAGTCAAGTATAAATGGGACTTTAAAATAATGTTTAAACAATTACAAGAATATGTGCTATACTTAGAAGTTAAAACCATTGTAATGTTGTGCTACATTCCATAAAGGTGGGAAGTCTCAACATTTCTGACCTCTGACCCTGGGCACTTGAGCAGCACTCAAACTGGGAATTTTGCAAAGTGTGTGTATGTGTGTGTGTGTCCCAAATAAACAATATCAAACCTCATAGAGACACACACTGTCAATCGCAAAGCATAATTTACGCAATTGTCAGATTGGATGGATGGATGGATAGGCACAATGTCTCACAATCGTAATGATTACTGCATCAATTTAGTTATTTTAAATTCACTTTATGCAGCACGACGTGAACTGACTACGTAAATATACTATGATCTTCTTGCATGAAATTATTTGGTGAATGTGTGAAATGCTTAGAAGATAGAATATTGTATTGATTTATTTATAAAAATTAAATAATTTTTTTAATGATTTGCTGAAGGTTAAAATATCTTGTGATAAGTTTTTTTTTTCTTTGTTTCTTCAGGAGAAGGCATTTTTTTGTTTTCATTTGAATGGAAAGCTTTGATGTTGCAAATGGCCCCAACTGAGTGTGTTAAATCCAACTCCAAACCTTTCTGGTTTCCAGAATCATGCACATTTTGAATGTTTGATTTCTGCACATTTAATTCAGTGATTCTTCTTGTACCACAAGAATAGGGTTTCTCAGACTTTTTGGAGTCAGGGACCCCTTTTAGGAAAGCAAATTTCCCAAGGGTCCCCATTGCAAATGTTTGACTTAACAAAACAATAAAAATAAATTCAATCATTTTGGTCGTCTTTTGTGATTTTCAGTAAATCCAAGCAAAATGTGGTCCTCTATTTTTTTGGTTTGGTCTTTTCCTCGGGTAAAACGTTTTGATGATGATGTGAATTACGTGGGTTTATTTGATTAATTTAAAAATTAATACATTTTTAAAAAAAGTATTAAACTGGTTGAATTGATTTCTCTCTCTCTCTCTCTCTCTCTCTCTCTCTCTCTCTCTATATATATATATATATATATATATATATATATATATATATATATATATATATATATATATATATATCGACATTATTTTTATTGTTGTTTGTTGTTTTTTTCTTTTTATGAAGTGTAATTATTCTAAAAATTAAACTTAACAAAGGCTGAAATGATTATAGAATTAAAAATAAATACAAAATATTAAACATTTTGTCCTCGTAACAATACACAAATAACTAGCCATTCGGGACCAATTGCTTGGAAAATGGCTTTTTTGTGGGACGCTTCTGTAAAGGCTAGGGCCCTCTCCTGGCAGAAACAAATACTGCATTCGCTTTTGGGAAGCGAAAAAAAACAACCTTTCCTTTAAACTGGTTTTGATGCACACACTTAACACTGAAGTAGAATCATATTACGAAATAAAGATTTAAAAATTACAAATAAAGATTGTATATTAATTATTGTTGACTTAATTACGGTGGTTATGTGGCAGTTAATCTCTTGATAACATCGTGACGGACCAATTTGTAATTTATATTAATGATTTTCAAACAATATATGGATTTGGAGTCACAGGTCATTAGCTTGCAAGCTTCGACCATAAGCCTGACAGTTCAATTTCATGAAAATAATTTATGAATAAATTAAAAATTCACATTGCAAGCTATCAGCTGTTGATGATGCTAAACCTGTGGAGTTATCCGAAGTTGTTACAAAAGGTTGTAACATCATAGGTTTATTCTATAGCTCGCAAGCTAATGACCTGTAACTCCAAATGCATATAAAGTAGTGTTTGGAAATCATCTATACAAATTATATTGTTATCAAGAGATTAACTGCCATACAACCAGAGCAATAAATAAGTAAACAATTGATTAAATACAAATATTTATTCGTAATTGATTATGCTTTATTCCATAATAGGATTCCACCTCTGCGTTCATGTGTGCATCAAGACGAATTGAGCGAGAATGTTTTTATCCATATCCACTGCAGTATTTCTTTCTGCCAGGGGAGGGCTCTAGGTGTTACAGAAGCTTCCAAAAATAAGCCATTTTTAGAACATTTGGCCCCAAATGTCCACAAATGGCTAAAAAAAAAAGATTCATTTGAGCATCACTAAAAATGCGCATACATAGTCCTTAAGATTTAAGCTTGATTGAGGCGTATATTTGCCGTTGCATTGCGCCCTTCTCCGCTTCACTAATGGTGGCACGGATGACTCGCAGATCAACAATGCTTGGTGGCTCGGCGTGACGTCATTCGATTTGCATATTCATCACAAATCCAAAGAATCAGATCCACGAATGCAAAGGAGAGATTCATGCAAAAATGTGAAGTGGTGTTTCACAATCTCATAGTCATGCAATGCAAACATAGATTATTCTCGATTATTCTCGAAGCCTGCTGAGCGTTTGTTGGAAAAGTATCACAATACGTTGTTCCGATCGCTGCTGTCACCGCTGGAGGGTCACATGACCGCGGAAAGAATGAGTTATTACGTCTCACGCATGGGCTCTGTGACCGTCGACGTGTCACCGCCAGGTATCTTAGGGCGGGGCTAGGGTCTGTCAATTGGACTCAGTCATTCTCACAGTGTTCAAAATGTGGCAAGATCCCTCAATATGTTGTTGGTCAGGAGAGGAAAAGAGCATTTGCACGCATCATAGAGAACGAGGCAGGCTGAGGTGAAGATTAGATTAAGTACTAGATTAATTTGCAATGACACATAGTTTAATTATTCATTCACACATTGTTTATTGGTTTATCCACATTTGGTTCGCAGGCCTGCTGGTGTCTATCCGAGCTGTTTAGGCAGTAGGCGGGGTTCACCCTGAACTGGTTGCCAGCCAATTGCATGGGATACAAAAACAAACGACCATTCACACCAAAAGACAATTTAGTGTGTCCAGGTCACCTGCTATGCATGTTTTTGGAATGTGGGGAGAAGCCTTAGTGCCCAGGGAGAACCCCAAAAGGCTTGGGGAGAACATGCAAACTCCACACAGGAAGACCAGAGCGAGGTGGATCTGAACTCGGGTTTCTGAACTTTGAGGATGATATAAATAGAAAATGTACTTTTAATGATCTTTTATTAATTACTCAAATCTTTGTGGTGTTTTTTCACCTGTTTTCTGGTTTGTTAAAATTGCCTCTGTGGGTGACTTCACCATTGGGAAGCAGACTCAAATGGTCAGTAGTAGCCAATGTATTCTTTAACGATATTAGTCTCGGTGCTAAGCAATGCCTTTCTTATGATTTGATATATCATTTTTTTGCTCTCCAGTGTTAAGAAACAACTGTAAAAAGGACTGGAGTCTCGCATCCAATAATAAAACGAGAATCAGTGGATAGCGAGAACTTCTGCAGATGACAACTCCGCTTGTAGGCCCTCCAGCTGCTGCTGGACATTTTCTTTAATCTGACTGTGATCTGATTATAATTACAATAAACTCTGATAACTAAGAGTAAAGTCTAATTGTTACTGACAAGTACAGCAAGACCACTTTTCTACCATTGCTGCTGCACTAGCACATCTATGTGTGGGTGGGGCATCGTATTGTGCACACAAAGGATAAATCTTGCAAAACTATGATCTAAATTCTAAAGTATAGAATACAACTGTGATCAACTCCCCTTGATAATATTGTCTACCATTTTGCTATCAAGGAAGCACACGTGTATATCTTTGCTGGAGTTTGGAGGTCGGGGTGGAGGCAAATACGGGAGTCAGGATGGAAAAGCAGCAGAAGACCTCTTCCCGTCAATGATTGAAAACATGACTTTTTTTAAAATGCAAAATTGACTGCAGGCTCTGTTAAGACAGACCCCAGCCATATTTCACTGTAGCGCTCAAATGAAAACCATATGTTCTTGCGTGTCCGAATATAAGCTGCTGCAGGCAAGTAGCCCGAGCCTTGATATACTTAGAGGAACATATTTATTATCTTCTAAAGGAATGCGGCTCAGCTCTCAGTACAAATCATTTTAGTGATGATGAAATGATGTTCAGAAGGTCACAACTGAGAGGTTAAAGATGAGCGGTGTCATGACTTGAGGAAGCAAGTTCACAAGAGAAAAACATCTATTTTTATCATGTGGCATGACAAAAATGTAAAATGCTTGAAACTGCACTCCACAGTGGTATTTGGTTCACATCCACATTTTGTACAATGTTAAGGATTAGCTGGTTGTTTAAGTTTGTATTTTCTGAAGATTAAAAGATAACGTTATGTATTAAATGACTGAAATATTTAGGGTACACTTAATTCAATCTGTATTCATAAAAGGAGTGAGTTTCAAATCTTACTACAGATGAAGTAACACTTAAATTGTGAACATTTGTTGTTGAAATGCTAATCTTATTCCTAAAATTCTCTAAGATAAAAAGTGCTGCACACGCTTGCCTTCATCTGTTTGTGTGAATCGTTTGTGTAATGCATGGACAACAGCCATATTGAAAAAAAAAGTAATAAATTGAATCCATTTCTATGATCTGATTCCTATTTTAGAAGATAAATAACAACAATCACTTGCAAACATTTAAGGCCAGTTTCTCATTAAAACATGAATGAAAACAGAACATATTTGAGTTAACTAAATTAACTCTAAGCAAATTGTTTCCTGAGATATTCTTTAAATTGCAATTTAGAAGTTCCAGTCCCTGCAATTGGCTAGCAACCAGTTCAGCAACCCCCATCCCACCCCTCCATTGCCCGAAGCCAGCTGGGATAGGCACCAGCCCTTAAGGATAAGAACTTGACGCACTGACTATAAAAAAGATGATTAGCTATAAAAATTGTACAAGTATACTTAAACCTGCATTATTTTTAACATTAACAAAAGAAAAAAGCAATATAAATCAACTTGCAACAACAGTTAATTATTATTTACAGTGTTTATACGTGATACAGCTTAGACAAAAACAGAAAAAAATAACTAAGTGCATCAAAATGCCTAAAACTAAAACAAATGATGAAAATTCATATTTTTTTGCAATTACACTTAACATGACAATAACAAAACCTGGTCAGAGAATTTTTTGAAACGTAAGAGAATTCTGGATTCATCCTGGATTAAAGTGTGAATTTATATAGAATTAGTCCTTGTGCGGGAAATTGGGCCTAAAATTCTGTATAACTGACAGTATGTTTAAGAGTGACAATATGTGTTTTTTGCATTGTATTAAAGTCGTTGCATATTGTTGACTCGTTGTTGTGTACTAACATAATAAAGGACGAATGAGACGTTTAGCTTGGGTGCAGTGAAGAGTTATCGCCTGCAGATGACACTGTTGTTTAAGATACAGCTCCTTTTTAGTCAAACAGTAACCCAGAAAGCTAGTTCTTTCACCCGAATGGACATAACGTGCATTCAACTGTCTGACACTCAGCAACTGTCCATATCTCACCAGTAGATGACAGTATAACCATAAGCAAAATTAAGCATAGTACAGCAATAGAGCTATTTGGGGGATTTGATTTAGAATAATACTTTTTAGAAAAAAGACATCAGCCAAATAAAACAAGAATCTTTCCCAATCTTTGCCTGTGGACTTTGAATAATGCAATAAGAACACCAATAATAATTGTGGCAAAAGGATTTAATTGTTTATTTTCTATTGATATTTGTCAGTCTGCAAAATAAGATAAAAATCACAGTGTAATCATTAAATCATTTGTACCTCCAAAAATCATTTTAAAAAAATGTAATGTTTTTTCATCTGTTAACATTGCTTTGTCAAAGAACAATTACCAATAGTATATATTGTTTTTATATCATATGCTGTATACCAAAATTTGACAAACCCCTTTCTCACACACACACACACACACACACACACACACACACACACACACACACACACACACACACACACGCACACACGCACACACAGATAAACCCATCCGTCCATACATCCATCCATTATCTTATTCTCTTATCCTCACGAGGGTCATGGTATGCTGGAGCCTATCCTGGCTGTCTGGGAAGTGGGCAAGGTAGACTCTGAATTGGTTACCTGTCAATCACATGGCACTCAAAGCTGAACAACCATCGCTCATGAACACAACTAAGGGCAAATTTGGAGTGTCCAATATAACTACTATAAATGCCTATAGAAAGGGTGAGGAATATGGAGTATCACAAATAAAACCCACACAGGCACGGGGACAGCATGCAAATTCCACACAGGAAGGCACGTGACGGAAGCGAGCCCGTGACCTCTGCACTGTGAGGTAGACGTGTTTACCAGGCTGTGCTGCCCAAACGCAAATAAATTAAATAAATACATATTGTACCTATGGGACTGTGGGAGGCACAAACAGGGTCTGTGTGTGCGTGAGTGTGTATGTGTGTGTGTGTGTGTGTGGGGGGGGAGGGGGGGTGTCAGACAGAGAACGAGAGAAAGAGAGAGAGATTGCACTGTATTTCATGTTGGCTACCATGACAACTGGGCCCCAGCTTGTAATAAAGTTTTAGGGCACGGAGGTGCCTTCAATTCCCCTTGCTTCCTTTTGTGTGTGTGTGTGTATGTGCGTGTGTGTACGCGCGCGCGCGCGCGTGTGTGTGTGTGTGTGTGTGTGTGTGTGTGCTCTTGTTTTTTTCTACACAGTGGGGACCAAATCTCGGGTTTTACAGTATTTGTGGGCACCTTTTGCACTTATGAGGACCATTTTGGTGGAACCCACAAATTCATCCCTCTTCTTTAGGGTCAAGTCTTGCTTTTATAGGATAAAATTGATTTGGATTTGGTAGGTAACATTTAGGATTACAATCTGCTGTGATGCTTAAAGGTTTAGGGACTAGGTAAAACATTGTCAATGAGATGTCCCTACTACAACTAAAAAAAAAAAAAAAAAACACTGCGCTTGTGCGTACGCTCGCGCGAGTGTTTGTGTGTGTGTGTGTGGGGGGGTGTATTGTTGGTCAATCTTATATCTTGAATCTGGCATGCCTTCTGATGAGCCAAATTAAAGGTTGAACAAACATACTGTTTTTTGGAGGAAGCCTCCTGAAAAGTGATTATTTTAAAATATGGCGCAAGGACTATGCCCCACAACAACGATGTGCTTGATAAGAAACCAAATTGCATTGATGTTATCATTCATTGTTGAGTAACCATTATTTCACAGCATTGTATTTCTGTATTTGATTTGATTATTTTTACTGTTAAATGGCCATTTAGTTGCAAGCAAATTAACTGTTAATATAGTTAACAACAACATAAGTACCTGTAATTTAAAATTACATGACGGTACAGTATTTTGGTATTGAACAGTTCTAAATGATAAGATGATGAGAATAGTATGTCACAGTTCGTTTTATTTTTATAATATTTGTAATCTCTATAAATAGTCATCAGTCACATGTAAATTAACAGTTAATGCCCAAGCAGTTTTAGGTGATGTAAAAAAAATTGCGTGTCATTCAAATTGCTAGAGGAAGTTTAGCGCCAATGTCCATTTTTTGCCTCTAGAGGACGCCAGAATCCACGTTTAAAAAGACTACAATGCATTGCAAAATGCTTACCAAGGGGTAGCGCTATAACACAATAAAAAGTAAAAAGCGAACCGAAGAAACAAAGTTTATGTGCTCTTTTCTCATTTGTAATTTAAGTCAAATCAAATTTAATCGTATGGCCCTGAATCATTACAGTCTTAAAGGGCTTCACAAATGAAAAAAAAAATGACGGAGAACATCACCAAGTACATCAAATTTAATGCTTGTAATTTATTAATCCAAACCAGATGTTGAATTTCGACCAGTTTTAATTTGAATGCTGGGATTTCTCCAGGATGCATCAAGGTCCTTTTCCAACAGTGCATTTCACCGGGTCTTTTATAGCCAAAGACAAGGCGATTAAGTCTACTGAACACATGCTTGCTGTCAGTCTGCCGACCTTGGGCCATAAAAGCAGCTGTCCATGAAAAACGATAAGTCATATCTTCACACAGATGAAGAGAAGAAGGAACAAATTCACCGTGATCAAGGTTTTATTTTGAGCTCTATAAAATCCGGTACACCCAACTAAAGCTATTCACTTGACCTTGACATCGGATTAAACAATAATGGACTCCCTACGGTGCCTCAACATGTCTTGGAATGCAAAAAAAAAGTTCCATTTGCTGCATGACACTGAATGTACATGTAAAGCTAGTCGTCGTGCGGGCCTCGTTTCACATGATAAATTTCACGATCGTTTTTTTCATTGGTTAGTCTTCTGTAGTCTTCTTAAACTTCCTAAACTCACGTCCGTTGAAAGTAACCAGCGCGCGCCCCATCTCACACATTTTGGCATACACTGGGGTAAGGACAAATCCCATTATGTAAAAAAGATGCAATCTTACAATATTGTAATCTTGTCGTGTGCACAACCTTTGAACTCAATATTATGAGAAAAAGTAAGCGAGAACATGTTTGTGCATCATTGCAACAGAAGAGGACCTGGAACATATTAAATGGTATCGTAAATAAGGAGCCAAAAAATACTGAATATTTTATAAACGACAGAATTTTTAATGAAGGATATAAGAAATGAATTTAATAAATTATTAATGTAGTTAGTAAATGAGCAAAATGAATTCCAGAGTCAAGAAAACAATATGGCACAAAGGAATGTAAGAAAACAACCCATCCACTAAGTTCCTTCATGCTGTGCATGTTATACGGTGGAAATAATAAATGACGTAACACCATTACAAAATACAAAGTCTAGTGTTAGACTAGACTCAATATTAGACTTAATATTAGACTAGTCTAATATTGATAGGGTATTATTAAATTGAAAATGTTATAGTAAGTGTAGTTCAGCCTTTTTAAATATAACATGTCCTTTGAAACTGGTATTTTATCATCAAAAATTCAAATGAAAACGTTTGTTGGATTTATAATAGTGAACAGAATAATTTATTTAGTAATTATAGACCAATTCCATGATTACCATATTTTTTAATTATATAAAAAATATTCACATATTGATCATTTTATTGAGAATTACAATATACAAAAAAATATTCACATATTGATCATTTTATTGAAAATTACAATATCGTAAGCGAAAGCAAGTATGGTTTCTCGATGAACAGGTTTGGAACTCTTTGGAATGAATGCAAATTGTGGAGGAAATTGTGATTAGTATGAATTGAGAAAAAAAACGCTGTTGGTATTTCCATAGATTTAAAAAAAAAAAAATTGTTTTTGATACCATGGCTCACCAATGTCAAAGTCATGGTCCACGAGCTGAATCGGGATGACATTGATTTATTATTAGAATCGGCCCGCAGCCTTGTGGGCCGCAGGTGTTTGTCTGTACACACAAACCAAAACTACATTTCCCACAACTGAACGATACAAGCCTGAGCGCGAGCGTCTTCATTCCATTATTTATCAGAAATCATTAGCTAACATGAGTCAACTTTCATATACACATAAAAACGGCAACAGCGAAGATGGACACTGAGAAGCGGAGGTTTCAAACAAGGTCGCAGTCGGATTACATGTTGACGGAGGTATGTAGAAAACGCGTGTTTTGCAAATGTTTACAAAACATACTAATAAAAAAAAATCAGTTAAGCCTAACATAAGTACGCTTTTCAGTCAGCAAAATATTCAATTTTACAACTTTTCAGCTATTCTGAAATTTAGAATATAACAATTGCAAATTACTTACCTCCTTATAACAAAATGCGTCAATTTTTCCCCAAAAGCAGCCAATTATTTCGTCAATTTGTCAGTTCTACAGATCACACTCATTTATATTGTACAACCGGAAAGATACATAGATGTAAACTGTTCTTTCTGTGAAGAATGTCCACTTGTATTGTTCTTGCCCCTTCTCCACCAGATTGTGGAAGGATGTCTGCGTTTTAATTTCTACATTTGTTGACCCAAATTTATCCCTTTGCTTTGAACATGGATTGTTTGGCTTCGCTTACTACTACTCGCCCACAAACAGCAAACAATTTTACATCATAAATCTCATTATACTCGTAACTAAATGGCATTTCCACAAATGCAGATAAACAGATCAAAAAACGATTTTTTTCTGTCTTAGTCAATGACGTCAAACAATACATTAAAACTATAACATTTTCGAATAATTGAAAAGCCATTAACACCAACAATTTATGTAGTTATCTTAATATACTTGTTTAATATTATGTTGCACTGATTTTGATAGTTTGTGTTCGCCTGGCGTTATGGTATTTGCACTGTATGTAAAACGGAGAGGATCATACATAAACTGTGAGGTTCAGGTATGTCTCCAGCTAGCTCTTTTTAGAGTGGCAAAATATGGATGTATCTGCTCCGGTTAGAGAACATGGACAGTTGCTCCATTCAGCACATTTATTAACCGAGGTCTGCAATAATACTGACAAGGAACAACAAACGTTAGCATGCATACATATTGTACATACACCACTACTCAGCAACATTCTAAACTTCTAAACTCGCGGCATCCAGCGCTAGCCAAACACAAATAAATGCTACATCATACGAACAAAACTCCATTAGCATAATTAGCATGCTAGCCTAGTACAACATATTAAATGTACAGGACATCACACACAAGCATACTGCTCTATACCACACACCTAATACCCAAATCGAACATTATAAGGGAATAAACTCACCTTTCATCACATACACACAATCACAAATGTGCTAGAACATGTATTATGAGCAACTTTTTCAATTTGTGTCACGGACGCAACTGTGTCGCGGACGAGGAGAGCGAAAACTACTGTGAACCATTCGCTTTAGACTAGTGTTGCGTTCATGGAAGGCTCACAGCGTGGGAAATTAAAACAGCGTACACAAACAGCACACCAAACGAATCTACAAACAGATTAACAATGTGGGCTTTCTAACAGTATTATATTTTGTTTCAGTAATTAATAAATAACTGTTAAGAAATGCACTGTCAACAGCGGCCAGAGGCTAAAAAAAAAAAAAAAAACCACACACAAAAAAAAAAACAGACTAAGCCAAATGAGGTACAAATCTGCAACTGTTAAAAGATAAAATAAACCTGTCCCAAAACACCCAAATTATTTCACGGACCCCGTTTTGAGAACCACTGCTCTACGCGACTTGGTATCAAAGTTTGGTTTGCGGAAAAGTAATACCTGTCAACCCAAACAAGGGTCCCGGTGGGGGCACAAATTAATCCGTTGCTTAGTTTGAACACGCCCATGTTAACTGGCTCCTGGAAAGCATTTTGTCAGGGTCGCAATCGTCTTGCATTCACGCCCATTTAAATTCATACTTTCCATTACCCCATGCTCTCATGCGCTGAATTCAATGATGACCAATTCAACGATGCATACATACAAAAGAATTGATGTCAAAAAGACGCATACGCGTTCCAAGCGATATTCCACTCGACTCCCTTCTTAATTCTCCTCCTTGAAGTGAGAACAACGCATTACTGCTTTTGATCAGTCGATCGCATTAACACTCACTCGTAATCGTACGGAACAGCATTTTGAGCTATCAACCACTGCAAAAATAAGAACTGTGAGCCTGGCAGAAACATCGTTATTGAGCGTGTCCATAAACCTAAACGAGCAGCGCTGTGATAAAAGGAAAAGAAAGCATTGAATCGTATATTCCCATGCTGCGGATGATAGCAGCACAACACTTTTGAGATTTCTCACTTTTCAATGTTCATCCGAGTTGTGAGCTCCAACCTGAGCGCAACAGAGCCCGATGTCCTGGGCATGGTACAATTACAGGACATGAGCTGTATGGAGATGTCAAGACCCCAACCCCGGCTCTACCATGGGAACCAAAGCACTAGATCGACCAAAGATGATCTGTCAGGTAGGTTATAAAGACAGTGTCTGAGTACCCCTGTGAAAAAATTTCCCACCTGAAGTTGATGTCCGAATCCCCCTATATGAATGAATAAACTACCACTAATTGATTGTTCAATTATGTTCTAAAAGTATTTCACTTGAGTGAATAATAGAAAATTACTGACATGATTTATTTCTTTGAAAGTAAATTTACCCTCCTTTTGCAATTTCCCAGAGAAATACACTGACTGTCCCTTGAATAATAGTGCCTCATTCATTTAATGTGCATATTATGAGGATAATTATACAAGGGACGTTTGTCTTTTGTGTCCTTTGAAAATTCAAAATTACTGATAAAGCCTTAACAAAATATTGCTTTATTTTATCTATCCAATCATATAGTTAGATATTTATTAGGTTTTCAATAGGTTCAGTTGGGTTTATGAGACTATATGCTGTCTTTTTCATTTTTTTAATGAACATGCAATCAGTCCAGCCCTCCATGGCTTGTGGTTAGTTGTTTTTTTATTTGGCTTCCCTGTCGAGTTGACTTTGACACCACTGATCTGCAGTATGATCAATAGTATTTCTGAAAAATCTGTGACGGAGCCGCAATGTAGAGAGGGATCACTGTGTATGTAAATGCAATAAGATAAATATTAGTTGGGCATATGAATTTTTGTGTTGACTCACTACTTTAGTGTCAGTTACCCCCTTTGGCTCATTGTTGGGCAATTCTGACCAGTGTTGGACAAGTTACTTCAAAACCGTAATGCATTACTTCTTATTGTTATCTCAAAGTAATAAGTTACATTACAATATTACTGTATTTGAAATGTAAGGCATTACACTACTATTGCAATATCTTTATAATACTCTCACCAACATAACTGGAAATTCTACATGTAACTCATAACGCTATTTACACATCCAGTGGAAGTTTGTCTTAAGCATGAAACAGTGCAAATCACTTAATCTGTTTCGTAAACCTTTAAAGGCCAGATACAAAATATATTTTTTTGTATTTTAATCCCTTTATTAGTAAGATTCACAGCATAGTGATGCATTGTTTATGCTTTAGGCAGAAACAGTGCGTTACACAATTTTAGTGTGAATATTCAAATTCAAGTTCAGTCGGCTACGTTAGTGACAGACCTTTCAAAACTAGATAGTTTCAGTGGGGCTAACGTTGGCAGCTCGCCTACATCATCGCTCTTGTGTTTAATGTACTGTTTAACATGAGTTTTTGTATGCTTCATCTTGATACACATTAATCACGACTATTTATAGACTATTATTAATAGAAATTGTACAGTGAAAATTCATGTGAGCTTACCTTGTCATTATTGCTAGTTGCGACAGGGATCTCGATAAGGTTTTGAAATGTTGACGAATCCACTGTGGAAAGCGGCAGCATATCTTCTACGTGCAACATACTCCGCCACGAGTCTCCTAACCTCTTGAGGTCAAATTAGCATCCTTTTTGCCTGCAAGGTTTGAGCCCCACTCTCAATCCTCTGTGTATTTTCCTTTCGTTAACTTCACGTTAGTATGGCACCTCTCTAATGTTTTGTCAAATTACCGGTGCTATTTGGCAAAGAGGACAGGTCTTTAGGTGTTACTCACAAAGTGTAGCTAACTATTGTATTCTTCTTGTCTTTATCTCTGACAAACTGAAAAGTAAAGGGTGTGGCGGTTGTCTTGTGGTGTTTTTGGGCGAATGTGGGGAAAAATCACAAATTTCATGATAAAAATACAGTGTAATGCATTGAGTTAGTCTAATTTTTACTGAGTAAAATATTACTGTTTTTTTGTGTGTAATGCATTACACTGCCGCAGTACAGCAAAAAGTAATGCAGTACAGTAATTACAATTAATGCGTTCCTCCCAACACTGATTCTGACTTTGGGTTTCACCAGATGCACAAGCCTCAAATAGCTTTAAAACAGCTGAGGATCATATATTTATCACTTGGTTTCATACACTTTGAATATGATTTTGACTTTTTGCATGTTTGGGAATGAAAATGGAGAACTCAAGGAGGGTATTTTTTCATCAATATTTGTCATTTACGCAAAGTGTTTTCAGCCAACAAGTGGACCCTTTTACCAGACTGAGTCACAAAAGCAGAACACCATTGTGTGCATGAGTCAATTATGCTATGCATTATGAGTAATGTATTTAAATGTAGTTACTAGTTATGCACAAGCTATTTTTTTAAGTTATTTTGCACAAGCTTTGAACACCCACAATCCACGTGAGGATACGTGGCTCAGATCAGATCATAATGGATGGATGTATGAATAAGCTAAATCTACCTTCTCAACAACTGACAATATTTATACAAACTTTATACTATCACTTGTCGTAATACATTTAATTAGAAGATAATGTTGAATACTGTATTTGTAACAGTATCTTTATAGGTTTTGTTTCAGTGGTCAGCACGGTGAAAGAGTAGTAAGCATATTGGCCTCACAGGTCGCTGTTCCGCTTCAGGCTCTGTCCTTCCTGTTTAGAGTTTGTATGGTCTCCCCATTCCTGTGAGGGTATTGTTCAGGTACCCCGTTTCCTCCCAAATTCAAATCTTGCATGGTAAGGTATTTTGGGCTAAATCACAGGTGTCAAACTCAGGTCCGGCCCGCCACATCATTTTATGTGGCCTGTGAAATGCTAATTATGACTTCAAATTTCTAGCTAAAATACCAAATTTGCATTTTTTTTTCAACTTTTACCATTTTTTTGTTACCAATGCCTCTTTTGCACAGTTTTTAGCAGCCTCTGAATTCAAATTGTGTCAAATTTATTTGACTTCGCAGTCACGATGGCCCTCCAACAGAAACTGTAACTACAATGTGGCCCATGAGTTCGACACCCACGGTCTACACCACGGGTGTCAAACTATAGGCCCGGGGGCTAGATCAGGCCTGACTTATCATTTATGTGGCTCGTGAAATGCTAGTTATGACTTCATATTCCTGGCTAAAATACCAAATGTACTTATTTGCTTTAACTTTTACCCTTTTTTACTGACCAATACCTCTTTGAACAGTTTTTGGCGACCTCTGATTTCAAAATATGTAAAATGTATTTGACCTCACAATCACAATGGCCCTCCAACAGAAACTATAACTACAGTGTGGCCCAAGTTAAAAATGAGTGTGACACCCACGCTCTCAATTGTCTTTGGGTGTGTTTTCAGGAGCGAGTGTTTGTACGTCTATGTGCGCCGTGCTGTTGGTTGGCAACCAGCTCAGGGTGTAGACCGCCTGCTGCCCGGAGACAGCTGGGTTAGGCTCTAGCACTCTCACCTCCCTTGTTAGGATAAGCGATCAAGATAATGTATAAGTAAATCAGTAAAATTCTTTACAACATGTTTTATGCATCTCTATTCATCGAAATATCACATTATTTTTTTTTAAATTGTATTGTGGAGTGTGGAGTATGAATTAGGCAGGATAATCCATCAAGTTTTATCCATCTCAAATGTTTTGTGTTTTTAAAGTGTGTTAACACAAGAAAAGATTCCAACTGGGATGGTTTGCCAACATCTCTTTTAGAAATGTTTGACATGATGATTGCTGTATCCATCTGTTCCTAGAACATGTGGGAGAGGTGTGACTATCTAAAAGTGAATAGATCCTTGGCACTTAGATAAAATGTTTGGATGTAAAAATGAAGTTTACACCAAAATTCTACCCCAATAAAAACTCAGATGTGATCTAGGATGTTTTTTAATGTGGCGTTCTTTGTATCCTTGGATGCCCCAAAATTAGGAGGAGTCAGCACAAGTCCAGCAAATGTCACTGGAGGTAGGTAGCAAGCATTCTAATGAGTCCTGCCGTGGTTTGCCACATTCATATAGTCTGAAACAGTGGTTCTTATCCATGCAAAGCATTAAATAAATAAATAAATAAAACATGCTATCAGTGTTTGATTTATTAAACTTTAAAACCCTTCAAACTTCATTTGTACTGGTTCACAAAAAAATAATCAACATACGGTGTCCTCTTTTGGATTAGAAGAGATCTGTTATCGAAATGAAATAACTTGATTAGGATACACGTATCTGTCCACAAAGAATAATCAACATAAAGTGTCAGACCTGCTCGCACAAAGAAATAATTATAAATAATTATTCATCCACAGAAAAATATTCAACATTAAGGCTTATCTTTTGGGATTACAGTAGAGATCTGTTAAAAAACATAAATAATAATAAATTATAAAAAATAATAAATATTTGTCCACAAAAAATAATCAATATAATGTGTCAGACCTTGTTCTGAAAAAGAAATCATTATTAATAAATATATGTCCACTGAAAAAGATTCAACCTAAAGTGTCCTTTTTTGGGATCATAGTAGAGATCTGTTCACAAAAATAAACCATTAACTTAACAAGTAACAAGAGGTGGCAGTGACAAGTTGGTTCCAACCATTCTAGTATGGGGGAGAATCTGTGTTTTAAAAGAAAATATTTGAATAACCTATAGTGAGTATAAAGTGTGTTTTATGAACTTTTATTTTCCTAAAATCTTTAATTAACTCAATACATTGTTTTTTAAAGGATTTTTGCATATTTGTTTGTTTGTTTGATTTAAAATCTTGAGTACCGCCAGAAGTTCCTTCAAGTACCCCCAGGGGTACCTGAACTTCCATTTAAGAACCGCTGATCTAAAACAGTAAGCAATTGCCACCTAAATTCATATGCACATTCCTATGTTTATCTACTACAAGTGTGACAAATATGTAAACAATCTGAACAATATTTTGTACGTTTTGACAGCAAATGTAAACTCAGATGAGGAAATGTCATAATCGGGTGACAAAATTAAATACATTGTTATTCGTTTTTATATTTTCACAAGATGAAGTAGACAAGGAAGAGGTGTGCCGATTTTGGTGGAAATTCAATAAATAAATGTAGTATTCAATAATTAAATCAAAGTGAAGTTAATTAATTAAATGTTTCATTAAATTTCATTAGTGTCATAAATTAAATAAACCAAGGACCCCTACATCTTAACAGTATGTGTCCAATTGTATCTCGACCTACAGACGACTCCTGCCCAGGCATCCCTCTATATCCTGTGTCACTGTGTTTCTTGGAAAGGCTGCATATTGTATATTCATGGACCAAATGTAAGAATCAATGCTCACTGTCAAAGTACAAATGAATTCCCCTTAATAAAATAAATAAAGACATACACACATGGCCGTTTTAGTCCCAGTCATGGTATAACTCAACGTGCAGAAAAAAATAAGAGCAATCAAATGAAGATGATGGATTATATATTGAACAATTGGCAGTGGGAGAGGTGGTGGCCAAAGGAGGGGGACTGCTGGTCAGGAATAGCAGATGCTTTGCTGGAGATAAGCGGATGGGGAGCAAGAAATGAAAAAAAGTCAGGCTAAAAATTCAAAAAAGAACTCTTGAGCAAAATGCATTGTGTGGATAAGGAAATTAACTTTTCACTATATGGCAGTGCGGTGGAATCTAAGGCTGTTTTTGAAGGGCAGATAATTGAAATAGGAAATAAGCTGAGCAATGTTGGCCCACCACATCTGAAATCACGCAGACATGGTAGTGGTTGGGCTGGACTGAGATCTGGGAATTTGGTAGGCAGGCGCAGCTTGAAGGAATTAGAAGGAGGCAGTCTACGCCAGCAGAAACCAACAACCATCCACGCACCCAATCACACCTAAGGACAATTTAGTGAGTCCAATACAACTGCCGTGCATTTTTTTAGAGTGTGGGAGAAAGCCGGAGGGAACC